>NC_134568.1:30361979-30561979 GCF_050947875.1 Dermacentor variabilis
TTATCCGTTTATGGTGGCAGCAATATCCATCCGATCAAGAGTGTTCGCATAATGCAACATCGCATGCAGCGCACTGGGAGTGTACGTTGAAGCGCCAGCCGCACTGGTGTTCTAAACACCATGAGTGTCACGGTTCGATATCATGCCACAGTCAAAATTTCTCGCACGCGTTTGTCTATAGTGAACACAAGAAAAACAAATTAATGCAGGAACCATCTTTGATGTTTTTCTGGCATGCGAAGCATATCGTAAAGGTATAGACGACGCAAATGTATACAAAGAGTGGCGACGATGGTTTGTGACCACGATGCTGGGACGACAACGACATGACAACCAAGGAATGGCGACGATGATATCGTGACGATGGTGTGACGATGATGGTGCCACGACGACGGGTCGATGAGGACGTGATGCCGATGCTGGAGTCAAGTTGATAGGGTGACGTCGTTATAATGACTGCAATGGTATGTCGACAACTGTATGACGACGACGGTGTGTCGACAAAGGAATGGCGAAAGTGGAATCACGAAAACGGCGTGAAGACACAGGTATGACGACAACGGGTTGGACGACAGTGCTGGAATCGCTACGACCAAATAACGAGGATGTAAGGACCACGATGGCATGAAGGCGACTTTGTGATGCTGACGCCATGTTGACAATGGCACGACGACGATGGAATGAGAACGACATGACTACGACGGCTCGAAGACGGCGTGATGACGAGGATATATACGACAACGCAGTGCCAGCTACAGAGCAAAATCCGCGGATAGATGGCGATGACATGAAACGAAAGAATTATCTCAATGTCATGAGGGCAATGTAATGACGACAACGGAAGGACGAAGTTAGCATAACAACAACTGCATGTTGGTGTTGGAGCTGGTATCTGCGCTTGCCTGTATTACTTGCCACTGCGGGCCGCCTCAATTCGCGCTATATACAGGGTGTTCAAAATTAAGTTTTATGGTTTTCTTAAAATTAGGCACAGCGAGGCACTCGAAGAGCACCTGTGCAAATAACTAATGTGGCCAGGGGGACACAAAGTGAGATGATAATTGTCGTTGTCAGCAGCCCAGTCACCTAAAATTGAATAATTACCTTTTTGTTGACTGTAGTAAGTGGGTATGTTTGTATTGAAAAGTTAGAGGCAGTCGTGTTTCTACACAGTATCGGTTGGAAGAATTCTTCTAGCGTGTCTGTGAACCGAGATATCCGACTCCGAATTTCAATTGTCGTTCGCATGATTACGCATGCAAGAGAGTTAGGATCGGCTCAAAGCTCCTCCCTGATGTGACGCGGCTGTTGCGTGCGGCGTTTAGTCTAACAACGGAGCGGAGGCGTTGGCAAACATGATAACCTTCCCCCTCTCGGCTGGCGAAATAAAAAATCGAGGAACTGAGAACCGCTGTCGTAACACGCGACCGCGCAGCCCGTAACGGTGGCGGCAGCTGCCACGCCGAGATAAAATGACGCGAGCGGAGAAGCCGGAGGGCAGCGTGCGTGCGTAATGGTGACTAGACGAGCGGGCATGGTGCTTGCCTGGGCTACCCAAATAATCTGACGGCTGATTTCCAAGTATTGTAGCGTTTACTGAAATCAAGAGCAACAACTGCATGGCACACCGCGCTGTCATATCTTGATTTCGCCAGCCGAGAAGGGAACGGGAACAGTTATCATCTTTGCCTGTGCCTCCACCCTGTTGTCAGACTAAACGCCGCGCGCAAAAGCCGCGTCACGTCAGGGAGGAGCTTAGCGCCGATCCTCACTCACTCGCATGCGTAAGCATGCGAACGACAATAAAAATTGGAGTCGGATATCTCGGAGCACAGCCACGCCAGAAGAATTCTTCCAACTGATACTGTGTAGAAACACGACTACCTCTAACTTTTGAATACAAACATACCCACTTACTACAGTCAACAAAAAGGTAATTATTCAATTTTAGGTAATTGGGCTGCTGACAGCGACAATTATCATTGTGTCCCCCTGGCCACGTAACTTGTTTGTCGAGGTACTCCTCGCGCGCCTTCCAGGGCCTAATTTTAAGAAAACCATACAGCTTAATTTTGAACACCCGGTATATCCGACGTTTATTTGCACCATTTTCGGTGGCTTATTTGAGCTGCAGTGTCTCCGGGATCGTCCTAGATTTTTCGGAGACAAAAACTGGCGTGTCCTTGCGCGGTACCTTGCTTCTCATTTAAAAATACCACAAGACGAGTGTTCGTTCTTGTCTTGAATATCTTTCGTAGTATTCTCTCTATCCATGAACATGAGGGAACTAGTCGAACAACTTAGTTTGCTTGAATGAAAGTGAAAGAGATCCTTTGGCACAAGTGCTGCATATTCGGGATGCGGCGCGGCATGTGTGAATATTGAGATGGCACGATGATGGTGGATTGTGGCAAATCGACGGTGGCGTCCTCTGTCCTAGGTTAGATATTCGCAACTAAATTTGTGGAAATTGGAGCAGTTATATTTTTCGAAGTTGGCAAACTTCATGGAGGTGGACCGCTAAGAGTCGCCATGACAAAAACAACGAACCACTTTTTATAGCTTGGAAGCGGCAGTAAAAGAACATCACACCGGATTTTCATTACTTAGTAGCCGTGCGACTTTCACTGCGTTTAATTTTGTTGTAGCGTTTCGCCAGTGACCTTCACTCTTAAATATTTTTTTTTTGCAACGAAGGAAGAAGTTGGGTCACGATCGTGTAACTTCATTTAAAATATTCCCATCTGTATACGTCCTCCAAAAGAAAATCTGCGTGAGTGCTCTCTATAATTTATATTGTTGTACGTGTGCTTGACACATTCTCTGGAATGTACGAACGGATACTCAAAACATGTTTACATGTACGCTCATGCAAACGCGCGATGACTGCTACAAACTAACGCATAATAATAAAAAAAATAAGATAACAAACAAAAGACGTTACGAGGAGCTTCACGATCGAGCGAGCGCAGTCGAAAAGCTCCGGACAGCGTTGCGGTGGAAGCAGGAACCTTCAATGCATGCCGCCGGCTGCCTTCAACCTTCGCGTTTATTTGTGACCAGAAACGGGTGCCTCTTCGCCTTTGAGGAAACCAGCCGGGCATTCTTTACGACGAGGAAGCTATGGCCGCCCGCAGACAGCGTCGCTTAAGGACCGGTGAATGTGTTCGCTTCCTGTCTTACGTTCCACTAGCCGCGAACGTGCGCAGCACGCCGTACACGATGACTTTGGCCATGACCTGCACAGTCCTCCGCCTTAAGCGTCAACGGCGGTGGCGAATTTAAAGGAGTTTTTATTTTCTTTTCTTCTTTTTTTTTCTTTTCGCGGTGCACCTATGTTGGATCGCGCTGGCTGCACTGCATGCTTAAACATACAGTGCAGGCAGTTTGTCCTTGAACGCGACATGTTACTCCATCGTCCTGCGTAAAAGAAAGAACATAAGAAACGAACGAACGAACCATCCCTGCAAGTTTTAATGCTTTAAGAGAGAAAGCGTACTGCCCGCTTGAACATTCCACGGCGAAGATTTCGGCAAGTGTCCCGTGAATGGAGTGTAAGCGGTGCTCCAACGCTCCCTCTTAAGTTCCGACGCCAGAGTGAAATAAAGATATCGATATGGTGATACTATAGGTTACGTTAGGATAGCTTCCTGAAGGGGATAACTGTCATCCACCCTACATATAGCACGAGAGGGAGAGAGGCAAAACATTAATGAGCCGAAATAGCCCAGGTCCGAGTCATCGTAGTGAGAAGCTACAATTTCATATGCACAGCAGGCCCATCGTCGGCATCGTCCTCCTTCACAACGTGACGAAACAGGTAACCGCCGTTGTCGCCCATCATGCGGAAGGCTCTTCATTCTTTTCGAGTATCGTCATCACTTCGTTCGGTGAACAACCCATCACCATCTGAAAGTTCCTCCTCGATGTCCCCGCCACCCTATCCGGCTGCCGGCTTGCAAGTATACAATAGAGAGTTTTCACTTGCCCGCATATAAACGTAGTAGCGTTTACGGAATATCGGACTACGGGAGAGGTGCACGGCACCAACAACGCTGGTAGCGACACCTGGTGGCGCAGTGTCTAACCAGAGAGAACCTACAGTGACTCCAGCAACCTACCATATCCTGCTTCACTGCTGTCGTGAAGCGTTGGTATGAACATAATCGTTAATGTGCAGTCCTATGATTTTCCTTCGACGAGAGCACTCACACAACGCAATTTCTTTAAACGCATTGTTGTTGGACAAAGCGTTGCAGGATTTCGTTACCAGGGGCGCTATAACGTAAAGATATTTGAAACTGTTTCTATTCTAATTCTGCAATTCTCCATGATTGGTGAAACATTTTTCGGGCCACCCCCACTTCGCGTGTCTGTCACGCGACGTCACGAAAACAGCGAGAACACCCCCCCCCCCCTATCTGATATGATGTGTACACAATAATTATGTACGATTAGACCGAACGAAAGAAAAATAATTATTGTCGAGTCTACGCTTCTTTTGTCATTAACCCTCGGCTAATGGTCAACAGTTTTCGGGCTCCACCCATTTCGGCTGTCTGTCATGTGACGTCACTCACGATGTGAAAGTAACGTGTACGCATTAAGTATGCATTCATATGCCGAACAAAACTGATTTTCTTTTTTTCGGCATTGTTTGAGACTGCCACCTCCCGAAAGGAATAGAAGACGTCTGCCAACCGATAATTCGAAAACTTGGTACTCGAAGGTTCCGGGAATCATGAATTTATTTCCGTATAATAAACACTCTTGCATTGCAGTACAAGGTTGGCAAGCCCTTACGGCACCTTTACGAAATTGTTGTGCAAAATCATTCGCTGAGGATCTGTTTTAGCGGCATATTGGACCTTCCGTTTCACGCCGCCGAGATTTTTGACAGGCCACCACAAGCTAAGAAAGGGGAAGCGGGTCAATCGCAGGCGCCGGGAACACCCTCCTCATCCGTTTATATACTTTCACTGCTCTAACTCAGCCTTACCGAAATCCTCGCTACTTCAGCGCCCCGCCTCTTGTCAGCCAGTTAGAAACGAAAAACAAAACTGTTTAAATAGGCAATGCAATTCGTTTTGAAAGCAAACAAAAGTGACCTCCTATAAACGAGAAGACCGCTTGATTGGTTGGTCCAAATAACGATGCTTGTGTCGGTGGTTAGGTAAATTTGACGTCAGTTGTTTGGAATAGATTGACGCTACAGGGCCCCAAATTGTGCCGTTGATGGCCCCGTTAACCGGGTAATCCGCAAATGGTAAGAAGTTTATACGAACCAGCTAAAGCTCTCTAATGCAGCTGTTCACGGAATAAAGAGGTCCAGGTTCCGTGTAATGGTCTGCTCTAGGCAGGTAAGGCACATTCTGCAACCTTCACGTCAACCGCAGTTATATGTTTCGGTCTTCCACCGAGACAAGGAAACAATGGAAGACCAGCACTTAATAGCTAGACATCACTTAATAGGACACCGAACTTGGGCTCACAGTTCCTAAACAGAAAAAAAGGAAAAGAAAAGCAGATGAACGTATATTTTTATCTTTCCAAGCACGGCTTCCGCCGTCCAGTATTTTGTTTGCTCTGAGTTTTGCAGATTGCGATGGGAACGAGCGGCCCTTTGGCTATACACTGTTCGTGTTTGTTTTGCGCTTAAAGATGTAAAAAATGTAGCCTCGAAGGCGAGGCTACGAAGTTGAACAGCTTTCAGTGCTCCTCATTGACACTTTGGAGCTTTCAATATACAGTGCTGTCCACGTTTACCAGATAAAAAAAAAACTACGCCCAAGCCGACTTCCTTAACAACGGCGAGCGGTTGCGGGAACTTCAAGGTAGCGTCGCCACCGTCTTTCGCTTTAACGTCTTCCTTACCAAGCCGCCTATTTTTCTTTGGCATTTGAGAAGGGTAACTTACTTATACAGTCCGAAGTGGGGCTTTTCTCTTTAGCGTCTCTTTAAATACGCGCCCGAAGCTAACTGCGCGCTTTGCGTGAGCGGTCGCATATTTCACAAAATGCAACGCCAGTCAGTCGCACGGACCACGACAGCGGTGACCTTCGTTGCGGACGAGGCGCGCGCATGCAGGCGCAAGCTGCTTGCTCTCGCCGCGCGACACGACGCCGTGAAAGGGCAGGGGTGGTGCCGCACGAAGGCATGGCACCCCGGCCGTGATTTGTAGCCCCGCCGAGGTTCCCCCGACTGCTGCGCTATGCTGGGCGGTTGGGCGTTTGTGGCGCTCAGCTGGTGGTGGCGGCAATGGACCGCACCTATAGCAGCTGGCGCGAGAGCCTGCACACCGTTCGAGTACGTGCGCCGGTCGTGACTCTATCGGCTACCAAGTTCGTCTTCTCGATGAACCGATATCGAAGAAGAAAAAGGAAAGGTGGTCGCGAAAACCACATTGCCGCCAAATTTGGCCGCGAGGTATTATGTAGTCGATATAGAGAAGGAAGAATGACGTCTAGATGAAACCGGGCACGGTTGCGGTAGCTAGAGCTGGTATGCATCAGGCAGGGAGCATAAATGCGCCTAGAAAAAGAGCTGTTCGTGATTGGCGCCGGCCCGGGCTGATGTATGGTTGGTCCAAGCGGCCAATGCACGGATGTTGAGCGATCGCAGTAGGCGAGTTTACACACATTAACTATGTCGCGCTAGCCCGTCGTATGCACACGTTACACGGAAAAAACACAGTGTGAATCCAGAGCCAAACAAAGGTTTCCGTTCATGCGAGCAGTTTGCCATTCGTCAGCAAAATTCGCTAATAATAAATGTCTAACATCACGATTGCCTGGCACTTGCTCTTACGAACAGTTCTAGAGTAAATAAGTTTTCGCGAACCCGGGCACCGGTTCTCTATTACGTGCAGCTTTGTGTAAGCCACAGAGGCCGAATTATTTATTTTCTTAAGAGCTATCTACAATTGGGGCAGCCACCTTGAGTAACCGCTCGTTATCACGATTGGCCGGATCCGGTTCTTATGTCAACCGTCCTAGTGCATGGACTGCTTTGTGGACTCGATCAATCCCTGATCCTGGACATTAGGTCATTTTATTGAGAAAAGAAAAACATTGTTCTTCGACGCCTGCAAGTTCCTCATATGTGCTAGAATCACGTGCAGGAGGTCCTCCAGCGTCTTTCGCGGAGCACGTCATCTTGCGATTTGCATGACGTGCCGCCCGTCTTCAAAACACTGGCGATGAACGAGAAAATCCATTCTTCGGGAACGATGGAAGGCTCGCTGCCCTATAGGTTGGAGGAGGGCTGAAGGGTGGGCGTGGGGTAAAACGATGGGGAGAGAGGGGCGAGCATAGCGTTGCGTGTGGTCTTCAAACGCTTGAGACATCACACGAACTGACAGCGGCGTCACGCTGAATGCATCCGTGTGCAACACAGTTGATTAGTGGCGGTACCCCCCTTTAAGCAGCCGTCGCAGGGTCTTTGCAGATTACCTGAGATAGCTCACTCGGTCTTGCACTCTACACATGATCAATGTTCGCATTGAGAGATATCCTTATGTGTGTGTGCGTGTGTGTTTTCTTTTGTGTGCGTGGGTATAGCCTTAGTTTTCCGTCTTTCTGAGACAGTTTTTACCTTTTGTGTAGTATTCGCCTTTCATATTTGTCGTATCTTTGTTCAGCTTTCCTGCCTAACATCAATGCCCACATTGACAAAAAATGATTACGCTAGAACTGTTCGTGAGAGCAGATGTAAGCCAGTCGTAATGTTTATCATACAATTAGCGAAGACGTCCTGCCAATGGCAAGCAGCACACTTACGAACGAAAATATTTCTGAAAGCGGACCTACAAATGGCTTGGCCCACACCTTCCACACTTTTAACTCTTATTAAAGTATATATATATATATATATATATATATATATATATATATATATATATATATATATATATATATATATATATCTGGTGGACGAAATTTCGCGCATACTAAGTAAATGAGGACCTTTGGGAGTGCAGAGACCTTCTCCATCGACTCACTTGTCCCAACGCCAAGATTGAAGCGGTTCCAGTTAATTTTTGCAGCGACTATCAAGAGGGACGAAAAGCACACTCTGTTTTTACCGAGCGTGATTCACAAAGCAGTTCGTACGAGCACGAGCCGGCAAATCATGACCGAGAAGTATTCACGACGAAGGCACACAGTCAGTGACAAACAGTCGTTACCAGCCAAGACCTACGCGAATTCGTCCCGCGCTTTTGCATGGGCAAGGCATGAGAGCGAATCAATATTTCCCACCTTTAGATCTCGCTCAGCGTGGCGAAATGTGACACGTTGAGAAATAATGCGTGAGCGCTAGATACTTTTTTTTTCGCTGCCAATAAAGCAGAAGCGCCAACGTGGAACTAGAAAACTTGTGGTATACTTTAACTAGCTCCGTCGTGTTACAGAAACATACCTATAACGATTGTTTGTCCAGGACCGTCGTCCCATTTACTTTACTGGATGATCGTAACAAGTTAATTGACTGCACGTTTAAACTGTTTACGTCGTCGACAAGGGAACGTCTGTAGGAAGACAATGCGTTCAGGAGAAGCACCGTGGGAGCGAACAAAAGAACGCCGTGGATAGATGCAAGCCCTTCGGCATATGTGCGTTAACATATTCTACGCTTTCGCGGATAAGGGAGCGCAGCAACTACATATTACCCTACGTCCTGAATCGGCTCATCGAGCCGCACGCGAGTGCAAACGACAATGCGGCCGCTCCGTCTGTTGACGTATGGCCCCATCTTGGCGGTAGGCTCACTCTACGCTGAAACAACGAGACGCGACAAGCTCTTGTACGTGAGACAGGCTGCCGAGGCAGCGCGACGCTCGGTGGAGTGAGTTAAGGGAAGGGAGAGATATTTCAATGGCGAACACAAGGCTGCGGTGGGTAGTACACGACAGCTAAAGAAAAAGAAGAGAAAGAGGGAGAGCAGCTGTTTCGTGCTTTGTATGGACAGTGGGAGCTTGTACACGGTTGGCTGCCAAGGGAGAGTACGGAGGTGAAAAATGAAGCCCCTTGGAACGCGGCCCCACCCCCTTTTGCACATGACCGGTATGCCACTGGCACCAGCGCCGCGACGATGCTTATACGGAGGAAGCAGAGGAGCAGCAGGATGCGCGAGCGCCGGCCGAGAGGAGCGAGAGGCAGCAGCAGCCTAGCGGCGAGAGAGAGAGAGAAAAGAGCGAGGCAGTGGCTGGCGGCACGCATACCTGTTGCTGCCACCGCCGCACCGTCTTGACCCGCCTGTCTAGAATGCCGGCGGGGGGTTCTCCCTCGCGCGCCGCTTTGCAAAAGCTTCGCGCGCTCTCTTTCGCCCGTGGCCTCCGCGACGCGCACTTTTTCCTCCCTTGTGTCTTGTTGTGATGGTGCCGCGAGGCGTGTGTGTACAGATCTGTCGTGGGTGGCCGCCGCGCGAAGAGCGATCTTCTTCTCCGGCACCCCGCGTGGTGAACCAATTTGGATGGCCGGAGGAGGAAAGGAATGTCTCTCTCTCTCTCTCTCACCTGGAGCCGGTGAGGGTCGCACACCTGGCCCGTATGGTGCCCTGCTCCAGAGAAGACTCTCGCTGGCAGAGAGAGTCGGCCGGCGCACGGAGGGGAGAAGGCTGCTAACTACGGCGCTCGGAAGATTACGAGCCAACGCTGGGGGTTTGATGTCGCCCTTGCTTGCTCGGGCACTAAAACAGCGCGAGGCACAACAGACACGCTTTAGTACCTTCATTTTGCACCTTCAGACACACGTGGCGTTAGGCTCGGTAGAGACAACGTTGTCTCTACTCGCATTAAAGGACGGTCCAACTTTTGAGTTCTTCCATACTTATCTAACATTTTCCAAGAAACGGTTTGCTACCGTCGCCTTTGGTGCACATTTGGTGATTGTCCAATTCGTCTCCATTCTGCGTAGGACAATAAAGCACGACGTATGTGTCAATAGCTATGCATCGCCTCAGCGATCGCCCGTATACTTTCACCCGTCAACGCTCCAAACAAAGTGATATACTGCTTTCTTTTGCTGGTATCAACTAAGTGAAGTTGTCATAGTGTGTGTGCAACTGTAGCTTATGTGCAGATGGCGCGCTAGATTAACGAGCGGCTAATGGTGGTGTGACTTGCATGTGATTAAAAAAAAAAAACATCGATGAGCGAGATGAATACAACCGAATGCGCAAAGGTCATGACTACCTCAACAACTGGCTTTATTTTGTTTCTGTTTATCGAATGATGAGACTGTATGAAAATATTATGCAAATACAACTCACGTTTTGGAATCTATCTGAAGCTAAGCGTTCGTGAAAGCGCTAAATTTAATGGCATAAAACTCATTTTCCGCAGTGCGTTTTGCAACACATGTATTGGGCAGGACAGAAGCAGTACCCAGCAGCTCGGTCAGCAATGTACGGGAGTGTTCTCTTAGAAAAGTGAGAGAAAAAAGAAGGTTGTATAGAGAGTAAGGAAGGTTAACCAGAGGTCGTTCCGGTTGGCTACCCTGTACGGGGGAAGGAACAGGGAGATGAAAGAGAAAGGAAGGAAGAGAGAGAGAGAAAGAGGGACCAGTACAAACAAACTGTGTACGCTATAGAGCTGTGGGGAGCGGCATTCTCAAAGTCTATCTTGAAGGCCCGTAGACCGCAGGAATCTTACTAGCGCGAATAAGGCCTTCTGCGCGGGTGTTCTTTGGGAGAACTGGTCTAGAGCTTTTAGTCCTGATAGTGGACGATTCTCAAATGTCCATTACTCTGCACATAACTTTCCTCTCGGCACTATAGCGCGGACAGACACAGATAATGTGTGCCAGCGTCTCTTCACAGGTGCATGTGTCGCACGTGAGGCTGTTGGCCATTCCAATAAGGAAGGTATAAGAGTTGGTAAATCCAACACCTAGCCACAGACGGTACAGCATGGTCTGTTCACGTCGCGGCAGCCCAGGCGGCAGATGCATCCGTATATCCGGAGACAACGAACGCAAACGACACATGGTGAAAGCGTTCGAGTCCCACAGGGGCAAACAACATTCACGAGATATCATCGCAGCCCAGCCGCAGCGGCTGTTCGCGAAAGCGGAACCAAAACACGTTGACCACTTTCATGCGCAGATCGGGCGGCTTCGTCGGCCTGTTCATACCCGCTGAAGTTGCAATGTCCTGGAAGCCATTGAAATATCATGTTGTGTTCCTTTCTGAGGCCTTGTTCAATGGGTCCGTGACGCATTGGGCTTTGTATGCGTTGAAGGGCTGCCTTGTAATCACAAAACCTGTCCATTGTTGCGGTGGTTCCTGATTAATGAAATCAAGTGCAGCACGGAGTGCCACAAGTTATGCACACGTCAAAGTGGTAAAACATGAAGTCTGTAACTTGATTTGTGCAGATCTTGACGAGATGATGACTGCAGCAGCACAGCTGTTGAGTTTTTTCGAACCATCTGTGTAGACAGGGCAACGCCTCTCGCACGATAGCGAACGCTTCTCGAGCAGAACTGGACAGGCTCACCAGATACGACATAACCAGTGCATATTTGAACGCCAGAAGGATATACCCACTGCCGAGTCCCAAATTGAACAGAAGGCAGGCCGTCGCCTGGCGACAACTCCAGACGAACACCTTCCCTAATCCATTCCGTCTGAAACGTATCTTCCCAGATAAGCATCAGGACGACACGTGCAAATTGTGCCAGGAAGGACCAGCAACACTCAAACACATGCTGTGGGAGTGCAATGTAGTTATAGGAGGGATGGCTGTTACTCTGGAGACCCTGTCGTCGAGGTGGGCCGCTGCTCTGCGCAGCTCAGACCTCGGAATCCAGACGTGGGCAGTCCAGCAAGCCCGTGAGGCGGCGTTGAGGCAGGGCCTTGACGTTCCCCCATGGGAGACCTGAGCACGGGTCGCGTTAAACCTTGCCGGGCGTACAAGAAAGTTGTATCCATCCATTCATCCATCTGTGTAGACATGTTGCCGGAATTTGTGGACGTTGTAAATGTCTTCCAAAGTTCCTTGCTTCAAAGCTTGCAACGGCGCTCCAGCTTTTTTTTTTTTTTTGTTCTTTTGTTTTTTATACCTAGAATTGTGAATTGTAATTGCAGTCAGTGCAGACACCACAATGGGGCTGATAATTGCGCAGCCGGCGTGAAATGTGATGGCAAGTAGGACTGATGTCTTACAATAGTTTTGGAAAAAGTTGAATGTGGCCTCTTTGCTGGCAGGCAAGCAAAATGGTGTGAGGGAATCCGAGTCAGGTGTCGGATGTGCACTCACAGGACATCTGTACAACTGTAGACTATCAAAGGAGAATATCTGGCAATGGCCACTGTCACAATCAATGACGTAGTTTTTGGGAGACCGAGACAAGTTCTGAGTGCTTGGGCTTGCACACTCTGGCGTCTGCGGATATTTGTAGTGCAAGTAGTTCGTAGTACAGCTACGCTGTACCGCAGCAAGCCCAAAAACAGGGCTTTATATAATTGCTTTCTCTTAGAAAGATTTGCTTTAACATATGATTCGAATAATCAAAAGTGAACTTCCGCGACTTAAGCATATATATCGTCGCCAGTCTGTTTTGGACTGCGCAGGACAGATGCCTCTCTCAGCGATCGCTAATTACCCTTGTTTTGCGCTAGCTCATTGTAAATTGTGCCTGCAATCTTTTTATTATTATTAGTTCAACACTCCACCTAATTTTGTTCTGCCCTCGACTGTGTTTCCCTTCCCTTGGCACACATTCTGTAACTCTAATAGTACACTGGTTATCTGCCCTACGCATTACATTACCTGCCCAGCTCAATTTTCCCCCTCTTGATGTGACACAGAAAATGGGCTGCCCTCGTTCGCTCTCTGATCCCCACCGCCCTCTTCTTTCATCTAAAAGTTACACCTAACATTTTTCGCCCATCGCTTGTTGCGTGGTCCTTAAGTTTCTCTCAAATTCATTTGCACACATTCTTGTCCTTTTGCTAGGAACACGATATATATGACAGAGGAATGAACTATCAAAACGTAAGCATTGCTTGGTATAATAGCGCATGAATAGTGAGAGAGCGATATATCGGCAACACGCGAACATTCAGTCGCAGCTCTGTTTATCGGAACCGCCTATATTAGAGTGTTTTAGTTGAGCGTCTTTACGGTACGCTCCGCTCCGAGCTGCCCCGCTAAGCCACAGCGGAGCGGCGGGTGATTTTCACGTTTTAGTTGTACGTTTAGCGTAGCGGAGCGAACCTTTCGTAGTTGCAGCGCCCCCTGGCCAAATTCAGGGTAATAAAAGAAAATACTCTTATACAGTAAAACGTATATATGTGTATATATATATAACTGTTTCTCCATGAAGTATCTAGACGTGCACTTGTAATGCGCTACCGGTCCATTATATCCAATGGAAAATAAAGCGCCGTCTTGGGGAACGCCACGTGTTAGCCAGCGCGCTTACGTTTTGCATCCAATCCAATCCGTTCTGACGCCAACGCTAGCCAAAGCGCTGCGCGGCACGCTCCGCTCAGGCAGCTTCTAAGCGGACCGTGTTCCTCGCTCCGCTATCCCGCTTACGGCTAAGCGGACGGCGCATGCGCATTCGCGCTTCCGCTCCGCTTAACTGCTTAGCGGAGCGTAAACACGCTCAACTAAAACTCTCTATTTACTGCGACTACACGAAAAACGGAAGAAAAAGAGAGTTCTCTCGAACAGCGCGTTGGTAGTCTAGCACTTTGATGGTTATTCTTTTGTTGCCGTAGATTTAGTTAGTTTGATTTCTCTAATTAATGAGCTGGATGAAATTAATCCCTGTCCCACGTTCTTAACGATCAGAAATAAGCTTTTGAGGCCGCAGGCATATAAAACAAACACACACTTTTCTTCCAAATTTATTACCTACGTCAATGAAACAAAACCGATAATTATAATGAAAACGCATATCTTACTCTGAATACGCGTGAAAATTTCAAGTTGCCACCATAGCATAAACGTGAGCACAGTGTGCATCAATTAAACGTGCTTGGAGGTGTTACACGCTGGAACTGTTCGTAAGAGCAGATTCCGGCCAATCGTGTAGTTCTACATACTATTAGCGAAGAGGGTCAGCCAATACCAAACAGCTCTTTCGAAAGAATAGCTTTGTGAATATACAGCTCTTTATGTATCTCCCCATTCTTTCTCTCTTACTATTTGTCCCTCTCCCAATCAGCACAGCGCTGTTCAGATGTCCTCGCACGAGAGGCAGTAACGGTGCTGTACTTCTCTCTTCTCATTTGCCATTAAGGTCCAGTTTGCCATTAATATTCTTAGTATAAGAAGTTTTGGCTATAATTTGCCAGCGGCTTCGAAATCATGCTGTCCGCTGTTACGATTGACCGGAGCTCGTTCTGACGAATGGTTCTTACGGAGAATTTTGTGCATCCAGGCACCATGGGTAGAATTCACAGCGTATTTCGTTGGTATAAGATTGTTCGTTATTGACCGGCCTTTATTAGCCAGTGTCAGGATTGCTATCGCGACTGGCTGATGTGGACATTCTCACTGCCACCGGCGACGGGCAGACAGGCACCTTGCCAAAGAAAAATATTGCGAATTCATTTAGAAGATACTGTGAATCCGCATGCATCGCGCGTATAATGTACGATGCCTGCGGTTTCGCGAATGCTCAACTCTGGCGGCGGCTGCATACGGCGCGGTCGCGCGGGCCATACCTTGTAAGCGATCTGCGATGGGGACAGAGCGCGCCAAGTGCTGATGGCTTCGTGTGCGCTGTGTTCTGGCCGATTAGTTCGCATTGAAGCGAGAGGCAGCACGAAGGTCGAGTCGCTCGCTGCTGCTGCCACGCTTTCTCGCTCCTGCGTTTTCAGAGCCAGTGTGCGCGGTCATCGAGTGAGATGTGTGCATGTTCGCTAGTGCGCGCGTGACACCATGCTTGTTAATTTAGTTAGTAAACGAGTGTTTACAAGTTTGTACGGCCGATAAAACTACTATACTTACTTCGAATTGCCGTCTACTAATTTGCTATCACAACCTATGCTTCGCCTTTCGGGCGAAAGTGCGACTTTTTACTTGCCCCTTTCCTTACTAGGAATAGGAAACTTATCGGAAACTGAACTCCCGCGCCGTTCAATAAAAAAAAGTACTAATCGCTCATCCTTTTTATGGCTTCATTGCCTGTTGTCTTCACATGGTCGTTACTAAATATCGAGATCTTGCCACGACGTCAATAACCGGCTTATAGTACATGGGTAAATGCATACGCGACCTGGTCAACAATACGACAACAAGATGAAAACCAAATGATAGCTTTTCTTCTATCTTATTTTTTTAATGCGCTGCCAAAGTACTTATTTTTTTCTTTCACATTCTGGCACGACTTACATATCAGTAAGAAGCATTCCTTAATTACTGGATGCTGTCATTTCACTTCGACGAGTCTACGCCACCAGCGAAAATTTTATAACGCCTCTCAGGGAGATATTTTACCTCGAACGCGCACGCTTCACTTCCGCAGGCATGTTCGGCTCCTCACGAAGCGCTAGCTGGACAGTCGATACATGGGGGGATGGCTGACCGGTTAGTTTGTCCGGTGATGTTACACTTGCAGAGCACCATGTCTGAGGTTGATGAGGATATGGATCCAGCAGAGCGAGATAATGAGCCGGTGTTCTTGTTTATTGAGGCTAACGAGTGGCCTGCGCGAGCTGCTGCGTCTTATGGAGCAGCTTCTGGCATATGCATGCACTTGCTACCCACTGCCAACGGAAAAGACGGGCGAAATTTCATCCAAGAGCTAGCATACTTACATCGTTTCCCTTTGCGCGCAGCCATCGTTACAAGTATGCGATAGCACCACCTTCCTTCACTATGCCAAAACCGATATCGATGTGTACTACACGTACCAGCATGTACCAGCCCTTAGAACGCTTGTCTAAGTGTCCAAACGCACCATCGCGACGCTCAAGAGTGCGTCTACCGCACACGGCACTTGTGGTTATCTTTGAGCATACGTGCATGGAATCATGGCAAGGTCGCCGCGCTTCTCGTGCTTCTCGTTTTGTTATTGGCATCCGCAGTTGCCCTTTATCAACTACTCCGCCCTACGCCTGACAATCTAATCGAGTCCCAGCGCAGTCGTTAAGCTGCAAAGGTAAGGCCAAGACAAGCCTTATCGCCTGGCAGTGGCTATACCGATCACTGCAGCGGCCGTCTTCGCTGCATACTGATGACAGTGTGACAAGCGATGACGTTCCAGTCATTCCAGTCAAGCCGCGGCGGCCTCCTGCAGAAGCAAATCGTCTCGACCCAGCGATCTCCGGTGGATTGCACAAACCGAGAATGCATCCTTCTCGTGTGCTTTACACAAGTGTGCCGGGGACAGCGCATTATAGAGGCGCTGGTCAGAAAGCTGTGTCCGATTCCCGATTTTAAATGTGTAAACGCGTAGCAGACACGGACATGAGTACAACGAAAAGTACAGCACAGATAACGGTTGTGTTTAGTTTTGATTCCTCTTGGTGCGCTTGACATCGACGTACCTGACAATTTAAAATCGTGCATTAAGCAATCATTAACAACTCGCTCAGGTTACTATCATTCTGTGCCCTAAATATTGTGGCATGCCATGTTTTGGTATCTTCATGGCACTGCAATACGCTAAACACAAAAAAAGAAGAAAAAAGAAAGTGTCTAAATCTTCATGTCGTAGTGAACAAAATTTGTAGGTAAGGATTGTTGAAGTAGGTGGACAGATATCGGCCCAATGACCGGCATATAGACAGCCTCAAAGAAGGGCTCCGCTTCTCCAGCTTATGAAAAGCAGAGTGACCACTCTGTATACGATCTATGCTCGTTACAGCGAACACGAATGAGGTCTATTGTACGCCGTTGTAGTGACAATGAAGGGAATTTGCTTTCGAAAAGCTGTGTTCCCAGAAATTAAGCCACGGCTCTTGTAAAGAGAGCAGTAGTATACAACTCGCCACGCTGCACGTCATAGAATAGTTTTCAAATAAATAAAACGCGAGGGTAACCATTCCTATGGTTGTAGAAGCGTTGGAAAACTAAGTGCAAAATAAGACAGAAGAACTAGGACAGTTTCTTTTGACGCGGTGTGGAATTTTCGTAAAAGGAAAGCGACTATGAAAAAGAAAATATTTCCAAAAATCAACAAGCCGGACGAACTGAGCAAACTTATCGCGTATATAGGAGAAAACATCACATGTTCTGGCCCTCGGACTTGAGGCTTGCAACAAACACTGCGGCCATACACCAGGAAAAAAAAAAAAGCAGATGCAACGAATTCGAATCACTATACGAAACGCTATCACCGGAGAAAGAATGTCATAAAGATCAAATTGAAGCCGCGCGTTGATTTATAACCTGGTTTTGCGGTAGGCCATGTAGGCTACCACACGCGCGCCGACTTGGGTCAAAGACGCCACAACAGGCAACGCGGGCTACTGTAAAAAAAAAAAAAAAGAAAGAAAAAAAAGAAAGAAAGCGAAGGAAACCCAACCGTCAGAAAGAACAAGAAATTCGGCGGCTCTGAGGGCCCACCTACCGGAATTCATTGCATACATGCCCGAAAGCGACCGTGCGCGGACTCTTCGCATGACCGATGTCGTGAAAAGTGACTACAGCTATATGGCCGGATAAGGCGAGAACCACAAAAACCCATAAAAAATAAAAATAAATAAATAAACAGGCTCGTTGAAGAAAAAGAAATCAAAAGAAAAGAAAACGCGCCCGCGAATTAGAGCAAGGGAGAGAGATAGCTATAGAGAGAGAACATTTAAGGAGAGAAGAGCGCGCCGCCATTGAGAGGAAAATAAAAGAGCCGGGAGCCGCGGCGAGAGATCTTGTTCAATGGAAGACGAGGCGTTATCGTCGCGGACACGCCGGCCAAAGTGGTCCCCGCGATTAGACGGGAAGCGCGCGGCCACAGGGAGCCGCCGCGCATGCGACGCGAGCGCGTAAACGAGCGCGACATACGCGGCTCCCGTGGCGCGCGCGCGCGGGCTGCACTCAGGGACACCGATAAGCGGGGGGGGCCTGCCGTGGCCGACACGCCTTCACCGACTGTCCCATACCTGGTCGCCGGGTTCTGCAGCGCTCGCAGCCTGTCTGCCGTGTACTGCCTTGAGTGTGTGCGCGTACACGTATCCAGGTGGTGGTGGTGTTGATGCAGCCGGCAGTGCCGGCTTGGCGTGCTTGGCCGGTTAATTGCTCCGCCTGCGCATGCGCGCTCGCTACGTCTGTTCAGAGACACTGATTCAGAGACACACTGAATCACCCCAGGATACGCAACCAACGTTCGCGTAGAGCTATTTTCCCGCTGCGACGCGTTCTGTCCGCCATGTCTGTCCCCCACGTGATTTCTACATACGAGCCTCCGTGCGCGTCCTCGTGTCCGCCATTTTGTCCCTCCGCGGATGAGCATGTTCTTGCGCGCCGCGTGTCTATTTGTTGACCTCTCACAGTTGTCCCAGTGCGGCTCGAGCGGGAGGACGCGTGGGCATGCCCTTGTTGACCCACTGTATAGCGTGGCGAACAATGTAGAGCGGAACGCGACTCGATTCGGCTCTTGACAGGTCACACCTACGAGTCCGTGTATGTCCACGTCAACGAGCAAAAAAATTCACTGTCGTGCGCTGCCAGCAATACTAACCGCAAAAGCCGGTTGAACCTGTGGCGCATGGCGCTTCAACGACGTCTTTATGTCGCACCTTCAGGTGTTTTCTCCCCATACATCCGTCAATGCGTCCATTCATCCCCTTTCGTCGTTCGCCTGTCCTCCACAATCCGTATATTCTGTATATATGTATGTGTGCGCCCGCGCCTAGGTAACCATGCCCGTAGTGGACGTATACATACCATTTATATCCAGAACGCGTACTGTGGAGTACAGCGGTAAAATACACGCATGGTTTCGCAATGGAAGAAACTTTCTAAAAAACACCGCGAACAGTTGTCTTCTTGTCGCGTCCATTGCATCAATCACCCACGTAATACTCAAACAACCCTGAAAGGCGGGGATGCCCTTCTACGAAGCGTTTAGAGAGAGCCCGTAACGGCCGATCATGTTGCAACGGAAACGCGTTTTCGCCAGCAGGTTCCCGGTGGAAGCTCTGTATACTCTACGTCCCTTATATGAGTGGTGGAAGCTCCGCGTGTGGTTGGAAAGGGGGCGCTCAGAGACCAACGGCGCTGACGCGTCTATACAGCCCTCGTCCGAGATGCCGACTTCTCACGAGTAGCCGAGCACCACTGCCAGAAGACATCTTTGTCCTTTACAAAAACTTACGGATTCCCGGCGGCACCGGCAATCGAAGTTTGGAAAGGTGGGGCCGTAAGGCTCATCCATCAGGCTCTTCTTCTCTCGCATTTCTATCTTTTCCTCAGACCTCTCATTCATGAATCTACGCCCAACTGAACCCCAGAACTTCTCTAGTACTACTTCTTATTCTATATCGTTACTCTGGTTCACTAGAATGAATGAATGAATGAATGAATGAATGAATGAATGAATGAATGAATGAATGAAGTCTATGCCACTATACATGGTGTTTTCTTTTAGACCATACATATTTTTTATAACAGGCTATAAGCTCTGTGAACTTGGTGTTTTCTCTGAAGAGTTCCTATAGGCTAAGTGGACATATTTTGCTGCTAATAATGTGAGCTTTAGAAGACTAATCAAGCAGAATTCATTAATGAAGTCTTTATTAGTGCCTTAGGGCAGTTATTTAAGTGTCAGACTTGTAGCCAGTCATATTTTGATACAGCCGCATTATTTTTAATCACCATAGCACCATATCACCAAGCACCAATCACCATAGCGGCTATAGTGGTATAAATTACGTTGATATAGAGTTTCTTTGGTATGTAACTATGCATATAATTGTTTATATGTCATTTATCCGAAATACAAAGAAATGCACAAGCAGCTGTTGTCTATTTTCTCTTTATTTTGTCTCTATCTTGTCGCGCAAGTGACGATGGCCTTGTGGCCGCTGTAATACACCGCCAATGGCTCTGTAACGACGCCGGTTAGGTTCCTGGCTATAGCGTCAAATCTATACACGACCGTTGACGCGCCGTCCTGGGCACTTTGAGGTCACTGCAACACTGTAGACCGAACTATTCGAGCACAAAGGACAGCAGCCACTTGCCACCGGGCCGCGACACGTCGACGTTGAAATCGCCCACCACGATGACGGGCGTGTCGTTGACGGAAGAGAGCCACCAGAATGTCGACGGTCCGCCTCCCTCCGCTGCTCTCGACGTCGTACATCGTATGGACGCTGCTCTTCAGACGTACGGATCACGCGTGGCCTTCCCATAGCGAACGGTGGAGCGAAATGGTACCGAAATTCCCCTTGGTTGCCGTATCAGGCACGCACTGCGTCACGCACTGCGTCATACATACGCAGAGCTACCGCCGAAGGCCTCTTCCGACGCCCCTGTAAAGACGCTGCTGTTGTCGAGGCAACTGCAGACGGAGCGCCGTTTAGACACAGGTGGCCGTTCAACCGAGCCTCATCGCGAGCGACGATATGCGTTGACTGGAGCGTAGTCCAATGGAGTGCATTTAACAAAACACATTTGTTTATAATTTACGATTGAGCTTACTTCCTAGTTAATTAGCTGAATGAAACTTAGAAGGATTAGAGTTTTATTCGAGCGGACAGAAATGGTGGTGTCCGTTTCCCTCCCGTAGAAGCCCATGTATTGGCAGCGGACGGAAATTCCACAATATTTACAACTTCATCGTGAACTACGTAATTACGAAAAGTAAATGAAACTCGGCGTAATGTTAGAGTCGTCTTTGCGGCTAATTGCCATATAATTTGTTTCGGAATAGTTTCGATAAAACAAGAGTTACAGCGGTTTTCTGTAACTACACTCCCTCCGTAGATGCCCTTGTATTGACAGCAGAGAGGAATTCTGTAACGTTTACAACTTCACTGTGAACTAACTAAATACGGCAAGTAAACGAAACTCGGCGTAATGATAGAGTCGTCTTATCGGCCCATTTCAGTATAATTTTTTCCCAAGATACATACCTTTGATTGAGAGCTACAGAGCATGCACTAAAAAATTGGCTTTGCCGAAAGGCGTTTTCTGTTCGCCGCCACGATTTTCCCGGAGGGTGTAGCCCCCATAGACAGCTTCGCAATAAAAAAAATTAAAAAAAAAAGACGCACCCTGTAGATTATTGTCGCTGGCCCCGCAGGCAACCCTATATTCTCGGCGCTCTGGGGCGTCGCTGCTGCTGTTGCTCAGACAGAATGCACAGTACCCAGATCTCAGCACAAATTCTGTGATGAGAGCACCGACAACACGACGCTTGAAAACAGCAGCCGTGTATGAAAAGTTTTGATAGCGCTGTAGCTAAGCAATAGGATACCTTTCACCTTTCCGCTATAGCAAGTTATCGGTGCAAAATCAGCAATAGGATCGTGACAACAACGAACAGCGTGAAGCGAACTGGAAACAAAAACCGATAACTCAGATCAACGAAAACACGCTTCGGTGGTTAAAAACGTTTTCTAGAGTCCTCGATTCAATACGCAGCATTACTGTGATAAACAACAAATTGGAGAACTGCGAATTGTAAACAGCAGACCGAAAGTGACTAGCGCGTTAATACCGTGACAAATTCTTGATCTCGAGACGTTGCTTTGGCACATCTGAAAGCACAAATCAATAAAAAAAATGCGCACGCATTTATCTTTTTATTGCGACAGCAACTATATGGACACTCCAGGCGCATTTCCGCCGTCGTCGGCGACGACGGTGGAAATGCGACGGTGGAACGACGACGGCGGAACCGCAGCCACAAATAAGCGAAATCGTAAATCACTATCCGTATCGGAGTCATCATCGAACTCCGCCGTGGACGCACTTTGCAGCAGAGCTGCGACAACCCAAGTTGACTACTTTGAACCGCTTTCAAGGCATAGCTATAAATTAGGGCTGCCCCTAACCGGACAGACACGGTTAGGCCTTGCTGTGACGCAAACACACAGAGCAGTCGGCATTCACTAATACCGCAGCAAGATTAGCGTTTTCCCAAGCCCTGAGAAATCAATTAGACGCGCATCACTGAAGCTTGGTACGCATCGTGGAAATCGCAAAGCACCGACTTGTCAGCAGTTGCGTCCTTCGGCAAGCGCGATTGAGCAGACACGCGGGTTTTTATCGGCGTATTAGTATAAGAGACGTAGAATAATGGGGGGGGGGGGGCAGAGGCGTAAATACTGCCTCCATGCAGGAAATCATTTTTCAATCGTATTCTGGTTGCGTTTTCATATTGGTACCCTCGCAAAAGAAAATGTAAAGATAACCGGGCGCTCTGATATCCCTCGACTAAGCGCTAAAAATGGAGAAGAAATACAACGTTGCTCATGCCCCAAGTGATATTGCAACGACATGCGCACGTGCCCTTACAACATGCCTGTATTGACTTCCAACATGACGCACGTCAACAGCCGCCGCGCTGGTTGCGCGGCCATGCTGTTCAGCACGATGTCGGCCGGATCGCCCCGCCAAGGCAGCCATACTCTGATGAAGGCTGAATCCAGGAAACGACAGTGCATTGGTTGTGCCGTTAATGGAGTCCAGGTTTCATTTCTAAGAGCACCATGCTCCGGCTCCCTCTGCCATAACTGCACTATTTCCCTGACATATTTCCCTGACACCAGGGAAATATGCCAACGTTCTATAAGGAAACAGAGACATGAGCTCGTATTATCGCCTATAGCTGCGTCATTGCGCAAATGTCAGAAATCATACCACTCGATCTGCCCTTGACAGTGACAGGTCGATAGTTAGCGCATCATACGATGCAAGTCAGCTTCGCGTCACTCAAGACTCTTCTTCAAACAGTCCTGAAAGTTCCAATCGTTTCTTGCCCACTACGGCTACAGATACCACCAGGTCTCGCCTTCGGCGATTTAACTGTGCTCTTTCTAGGCTGGGAATAACCTAAGCGAATGTATATTCGTTCCTACTTGAAATAGTTGGCTTCCTCTCGAGCAATTATTTCTTATGCGGAAGGACTATCGAGCACCTATACTATAGATACTATAGAACTATACATACGGCAGACGTTAACCGACCCCCCCCCCCCCCCCCCCCCCCCCCCCCCCCCCCCCGATGTTCGCTCGTTCGTACCCACTAGCGGTTACATGGACCTTACGTTCCTTTTCCGGCCCTGAAAGAATACCCGACCCGAGTTTGTCGGATTCACGTAAATGAATAAATAGGCAGGCTCGATAGCCTTACCAGAAAACTCTACAGGTAGGGTCAAGTCGACTTGTCGCACGAGAAATGTCGTCCTCTCTTTCATATATAAACGGCCAAATCAGCGCCCGGGAGCCCGTCTGCAAAGAGCTGGTTCATTCTCTCGACACAATCGGCAAAATGCCTGAAAATGGGGTCATGTAGGTTTACGTCAACCTGGCTTCTGACTAGAGCCGCTACCGTCTAGTTCATGTCAGTGAAGCTACCGCGCTTCTTAGCTGAGCGTGTGAACTATGCATTTGTTTAAGCTGGCTAGCCCCTCTTTGTTTCATCTTCCCCATCTGTTTTACCCGGTTAGGGTAGCGAAACGAACGGTCGTCTAGTCAGCCCTCACGTGTTTCCTTCCTTTCCTACACATGTATGTATGTATGTATGTATGTATGTATGTATGTATGTATGTATGTATGTATGTATGTATGTATGTATGTGTATGTGTGTGTGTATGAATGTATGTATGTATGTATGTATGTATGTATGTATGTATGTATGTATGTATGTATGTATGTATGTATGTATGTATGTATGTATGTATGTATGTATGTATGTATGTATGTATGTATGTATGTATGTATGTATGTATGTATGTATGTATGTATGTATGTATGTATGTACTACGTACGTACGTACGTAGGTGTTCTATCGCATGGAAATGCAACACTCGCTCACACACTGGTAGAAGACACCCTCGTGAGCTATTCTCGAACTGCTCGCTTTCCTCGCACTTCACTTTACCGGTCGTAAGTTCCTCGCACTTTACCGGTCGTAAGAACTCCCGAGCGATCGAGCGATCCTATACAGTGCTGATGGACGAGCAGAGACAAGAAAGAAAGAAAACATTCCGTGCGGCTCAGGCTTTATTTAGTTCAGCGAGGTTATTCTAGAGTCGAATGAAAATAATATACAGCACGAACCAAGGGCGGAGAGGTACAGGACATCAATACGTTCACTCGGCATAGATTAAACTCCAGTCCAAGGAAACGCGTAAAGCACTATTATCCGGTACTGATGTTATCACAAACAGAAGCACGCCTTCAAAATCAATGCCATCTATTGTGACACCTCTGTATCGAACTCTATATGCCTAAATATCAAGTCTGTGGTCCCAATTAGTATGCGTGCTTTCCGTCATCTAAAAGCGTGCCGTGAAGGTCTCTGGAGTTTTTGAAGCCTGGCTACCTGCCACATCGGAGTCATCATTTTTTTTTCTATTTTGTCGCAACAAGACCATAGATTCAGACGTAACCAACGTTTAAGCGCACAAACCGGTGACTCCCAATGTGCGGAGTTGCTACGAATCACTCCCCTGTTGTGTTCTATAATATCTAAAGCCTATAGCTCACGTTCGCATATGGCGCGCTCTTGCAGCCCACCAGGTCTTAGCATTGCCGGGAGCTGAAGTAGAGAAGAGAAAGCAAGGAGATGAAAGACAGGGAGGTCAACCAGACGAGCATCCGGTTTGCTACCCTGCTAAGGAAAAGGGAATAGGACGAGGAAAATGAATAGAGCTTTTGCTATCGCCTTAATATCACTTTGTGTGACCGAAGCGCCTCTTTCCGATCAACACCCCCGATATACTGAAACTTAGACCATCCAGGTTCTTGCACGGACAGTCAGACAGAAAACGAAAAAAAAAAAACAATATGCACGCAGCGCCCCAGTTTAATTCGTAGCGGTTCATTTGCAGCCTATCCGGCCGATTATCGAGTGTTTCGTCGCAAACGGCTGAGATGAAAGCGTTATACACTTGGCCCGGGGTAATGAAGTAGAATGAGAGGCGAGTGTTTAAAGAAACAAGGGTAGTCTTATCTGTACGCCCGGAGGCACGAGCGGCGATTTCAAACACTGAGCCCGTGACAGGATCGGCACAGTTGGCCCGTCAGCACACGACGCACCACGCAAAGTGCCGGAGATGTCCTCCTAAGATTCGAAAGTATTTTTTACGACTGACTACAGCTCAAGGTGGCGGGGAGCAATAAACGCTCCGCGATATCGTGTATGCTACCGCACCTCGCAACAACGCGTGCACAAGGAGCGAACGAAACACTCGCCACCCTGTGTAACGGCTGCCTCGCCTAAAGGAATTGAGAGAGAGCGCGCGCACGGCGGTGGTGGAGGAGGAGGAGGGAACGAAAATCGAGCGCGTAACGCCCAGTGGGCCTTTCTGCTCGAGCGCAGGTCGGCTCGAGCCCCGGCAAAAACTTCCGCGATCCAATGCAGAGATATACACAGTCGATGCTTTTGAGCCAGGTGCTGTTCTACTTCGTTATATTTTGTTCGTCTTCCCGACAGCATTGCATGCCAAGCCGCGCTAACGCAACGGCAGCAAGTGGTCAATGAATATTCAATACTGTGATTGGCATCTATTAAAGCAGGGCTGCGGTATTGTTTCCGTCTGGTCATTTAAAGTTTAAACGTGAAGGGCTGCTTCACAGCCGCGGGCAGAGCTCTCAGGAAACGGCTGCTCACGTGGCTCAGCGCAAGCGGTGTCGAGCTGAAACTCTGCATGTTTCTCCAAGATCTTGGGCCGCGAGCGCAAAAAGCTTTTCATGCGTAAGTGGTCTTTCCCATTGGCTGGTCGCCTTCAGTTTCAGTTTCAGTTTATTGATGCGATTGAAATTTTGTACAGAAAAAGTAACTCTGGGAGGTCTCATAGTCAAAGACTGGGGAGGGACCTCCAAGAATAAATACATAAAAAAGTACACTTAATGCGGTTAACAGCAGCAGCAATCCTATGAAACAAAAAGTATTAACAACAAAAAGTCAAGTCATGGTAGTAACAATAACGTATAAACACAAAAGGCAGATCCTGGGAATAATATTCCACGTAGACAAGCGTAAAATAAACACAACAATCACTTTCCCGACAAGTGGTGACGAAGTTTTCTCTTAAATAAATGAATAGAAGGAGGGGATTTAATGGAGGGCGGTAGTGAATTCCATAGTGATACTCCCAAAAAGTTCGCAGTAAGTTTGCCTTAGTTAGTCTTGGTTTCGGTGGCAGGTAGTTATTATGGTGTGAAAATCGAGTGCCCGTGAAATTTGGGGTTTGATCTTTTTTATCAACGAAATTGGTAATTCTCTTCGACAAAATTTATACAACAGGACACCAAGAGAACATTTATTTAAATCCATTGCTGACAAAATATTATATGTGCGGACTAATGGCAAGGCACTAGGTGAAAAATGTCTGTAATTGATTATTCTCAAAGCTTTGTTTTGCGTGTGCTGCAGGGGCGCCAAGTGAGTTACGTAGGTATTGCCCCAAGAAGAAATGCAGTAAGAGATGTGGCTGTGAAGAAATGCGTAGTAGAGTGAAATTAATATACGTACAGGAAAATAGGGGAGGACTCTGATTAAGTATTCTGATACCACATGCCGCTTTACGGGTTAATAAAGATATGCAAGTTGTCAATTTCAAATGATTGTCGAGTTCTCTACTCCAAGAAATTTTGCATGGTCAACAGCCTGAAGCGAAGTCGGACCAATGTTAATGCATGACTTCTCCTGTACACTTTTTTGTGGGGATTAAAAAATTACAAATTTCGATTTAGTAGCATTAATATTGAGCATATTATCTCTGCACCAATTAACGATTTTAGCCGCGTCAAGACTGATAAGAAGCCATTTACTATAATAAGACCAGCATGAGTATTGACTCATACTAACTCTCACACGAGTAAGGTTAGCGCAAGAAAGTTTTTTTTGTAAATGGGGGCCATGATCCTTTTGAATGTATTCAAGACGAGCCTTCGCCGGATCTGTGGGGAATGGTGACGTAATGCAACGAAGGTGTACTTTGTATGAGTCCGCGGCACCTCAACGAAGCGACGATGTAACTGATCGGACGTGCTGCGTCGATGACGTGTGTACAGTGCAGCCCTATCTTCAGCACGTCCACCAACAGGTCCGCACGCACGCATAGCGAGCGGGCTCGTCGCTTGCAGGCATTGCCAAACACAGCCTATGCATGTCAAGCTGTACTCGGGCCAAGCAACCCTTTCGAGGCACCGTTCTTCTGCCTTTTCTCCAATTCTGGCACCCCACATAGATTCAGAAGTAAACCAACAAAGGGCACGTGATGTCGGGGTCAAAATCTTTTAAGGACCGTGGCCACCGTGGCAATAAAAAGTAAAACTGGTTTGGTCGAGGCGTATTGGACGTCTGCAAAATAGTACACGTTTAGGGGTGCAACGCGATGGTCGCGCTCAGACGTGCAGGCATCCTTACATAGGCCTCCCAGCACGCGTAGCTTAGTGGTGCGGCCACCATCGAGGATGGACTGCGTGCCGTACGTTGTCTCCCGTGACAGTACGTAAGCGCACGCTGTTCATCTGCTCTACAAAGCGCGCGCTCCGGGAAAGATAGCCAAAGCGAGTGTGTGTATCGCTCTCACATGCTGCAGAAATGCGGCCCTCTCACTCAACATTCCCCTCTTCCCCCCGCCCCCCTTGCGGCCATCATGTGCTGCTCCTTAACTCCGTGCCCCATCCGCCGCAGTTGCTCATTTGCTCCGTACCGTGTTGGCCTACCAAAGTGTTGTCCCGGCGAAGCTGGACGCGTAGGACAGTCGTAAACAGCTCGGCCAACGAGCGACGCCCTGAGGTGCCTCGGACGTCAGTCTGGGGGGCTCGGTCCGTTTGGGTTTGTGTTCGCCGGCTTCCTTGTCTTTTTACGAGGTCCCCGGGGCGCTGCTATCCGCGCACGACCGAGAGCCGGCCAGCCAGCCACCACCAGCCGCGGGGCCGCCGATATTTACGAGCGCTGCGGGCGCGGGCTCGCGCAGCTTGCTCTCCCTCCGGCGAACGTCAGGCGGCGCGCTCGACCACGTGCAGCCATTTCTCTTCGTCTCGGCCACCGCGAACACTTGCGGAATTCCTGTCAAAAGAGCGAGGCCCGCAAAGAGAGAAAAAAAAGAAGAAGAAAGAAAAAGCACCTGGAAACCGTCATTCTCAGAACGCGGGGGGGGGGGGGAAGAAGGAAGAAAATGCAGTCAATATATCCTGTCTGCGGACTCCTCCGATGTTTCGTGGTAGTTGCGTTGATTGCGCGATCTGTCTCTTGATCTCTCGACCGTACGCGCGCCGCCTCAGGCGCCCATCTCAGAAGCGACGAAAATTTACGCCATCAAACCTCTGCGCATTGATATTGAAATGCAATCAAAGGTCTCACGATTTGCCTTTGTACTTCGCCAGTTTTTGCTTACTCGAGTCATCGTCGACCTCTGTTCCCTAATAACAGAGGGCTTAGTGCTTGTGTGCGGCTGACTGTTTTATAATTGTCAGGCTCTTCATTTGAAGTAGCAGGCTAGAGCTGTGACGAGGGTGACATATAACTCTGGACAGCTGGTACGGTTAAGAGAGAGAGAGAGAGAATGAAACCTTTATTTGAAGCAGTGACTTGTCAGTCGAGGTGGGAGGGTCCCTTATTCCAGGAACCCTCTGGCTTGGATCGCCCTCCGGGCTCGGGCGACGAGTTCGCGCTGGTCGACCAGGTCCGGCTTGGAGATCGCAGCCTCCCACGTTTCAGCGAGGAGGTTTGAGTCTGCGGCTGCTGCTACTAGTTGTGTCGCTGTGATGGTTTCTCTGGTTTTCTTGCATTGCAGTAGGAGGTGCGCGGGGCTGTCTGGCACGTTGCAGTGTGGGCAGGTGTAGCTGTATAGCGTCGGGTGGAAATGATGTAGTAAGCTTCCATGGGTAAACGTATTGCTCTGGGGTCGCCTGTAGTCGGTGCCATCGTTTCTCGTTAGTTTTGGGTGTGGTGGTAGTTTTGGTGTAGTGTGGTATACCCTGCGTTCAAGCCGATAGTGCTGCAGTAGTGCTTGATAAGTTAGCGGTATTGTTTCCGTTTCCTCCGCTGATTTGGGTGGGTGGGACATGCCTAGAATCTCGTGCGGAGAGGCCCGGTTGACGCTTGCGCGGGCCGCGGTGTGTGCCGCTTCATTCCCCTCGAGTCCCTCGTGTCCTGGAACCCACATGATGCAGGTGTAGGGGAGAGGAGTGTCGCCACGTTTCAGTATGTTGATCGCTTTTATGGAGATCCTGCCCTTCATGTAGTTGCGTGCCGCTGTTTGAGAGTCGGTGAAGACCACTATGGCATCTTCGCTTGTTTGGGCGGCGAGTGCTATAGCGGCCTCCTCAGCTGTGTCGGCGCGTTTGGCGAGAATGGTCGCCAACGCCAGTGTCGTACCCTTGTGGTCTGTGACACTGATGGCGAAGGCATTTCGGCCCGGATACTTGGCTGCGTCCACGTAGCGCGCCTGCGGGTCGTTACGGTGCTTTTGTCTGATGGCGTTTACCCTGGCGAGCCGTCTGCCTCGACGGTGTTTTGGATGCATGTTTCGAGGTATCTGAAGAACTTGTAGACATTCTCGGAGCTTCGACGTGATCTTTTCCTTACGTTCGCCATCGTGTTCTAGATTGGTTACGTATTCTGTGCGTCGGAGGACTGCTCGGCCTGTGGTTGTGAGTTTGAGTCTCTCGATCTGGTTGATGAGGTGCGCTTCCGCGAGTTCTTCCCAGGAGTTGTGAACTCCCATGCGAAGCAATCGGTCAGTCGAGGCGGTTGTCGGCAGTCCTAGGGCGAGCTTCGTGGCCTTTCGTATTAGTAGGTTTAGCTTTTGTTTCTCGGCTGTCTTCAGGTTGAGGCAAGGAGTTCCGTATGTAATGCGGCTGTAAAGGAGGGCTTGTACCATATGCAAGGTGTCGTGCTCTTTAAGGCCATTGCGGCGACTTTTTTTCTTTAGCTGCGGATGACCTGTAAGTTACCCTCGCTTACTATTCGGTTACGAAATAGCCACGACTCAAGGCCTTTGTGCAATGTTTCTCTGGTTGCTTCTGCGTGCGTGGCCCGATTTCACCGCGCAGCCAAGTAAAAAATTAAATCATGGGATTTTACGTGCCAAAACCACCTCCTGATTATGCGGCACGCCGTAGTAGGGGACTCCGGAAATTTCGATCCCCTGGGGTTCTTTAACGAGCACCTAAATCTAAGTACACGGGTGTTTTCGCATTTCGCCCCCATCGAAATGCGGCCGCCGTGGCCGGGATTCGATCCCGCGACTTCGTGCTCAGCAGCCCAACACCATACCCACTGCGCAACCACGGCGGACACAGCCAAGCATGGATCCCTACAGTATAACATTCACTTTTACAAAACCACGGATATCGGGAGAGAACTAAAACTCGTCATTTATCTGCGCTTCGAAGCGTCATGCCTCCTATAGAATTGAGTCCTGACATTCGATAGAACCTGGCAACTGATCAATTATTACTATCTGAGACCTGCTCCTAAGCTTTCGACAAAGGCCTGCAGCCCGTCACCTAAAATCTACGGAACTCCAGAGCGGCGAGAGACCTCCGACTGCACGCGCTCGTGAGCCGGGAATGAAGTGAGTTCCCTGCTTCAGGGCGCACCGACACATCCCCTGATACCCCATGGCAACACGCCTCCGCAAGAAACGGAGAGCCCTATTTTTGACCCGCGGGGCAGCTGGATAGCTTCAAGATGATTCCCTTTCACATGAAGGTGATAGATACCGGGGCAAAAGCGCAGGCCCGGAGGTGTGGATGGTGGGGGACGAAGACGGAGAGGATGCCAAGTGTCAGTATAGTTTGCGTGTTGGATCTGAGCGAAATACGGCCGCAGCACCGAAAGACGCCGGACGGCCAGAAATGCAAACACGGCGGGTGTTTCAGGAATCGCAAGCAAATATTGGCATAAGATAAACAGAGCCGACGCAAACACGCAACGAAGAGCAAGCCGAGTTGACAAGGAGGCCATGCTTTGTAGGAGCCGATACGCACAGAGAAAGCTGACAAAGGTTCTCGTTCCTGTTTTCATTTTCACTCTGTCCAAACTTTGATTTATATATTTGTGCGCCTCAACTGTATCACAGTTCGCAAGCTCGTGTTAGATCAGGCGGCGACTTTCGGGTTTGGATGTTTTTGCTTTCATGCATATGTGGAAATACAACAGCGAAATCACAAAATTAATGTAAAACAACGGAAAGAGCTGAGCAAGCAGCAACCAGCATGTAAATCAACACTTCCGTGGACGTCTTAAAGCAACTCCCAAACCGACCACATTGGGAGACGTCGAAATAAGGTATAAATCATGCCAGATTGGCCGACAGCGCTTCTGGGAAATGCGCGCAGACCCCTGCGCCATAATGCGGGAGCTGTAATTGAATATAAAGCAAAAATACGAGGTAAAAGTGAACGGCAACTGGCGGCAGTGCCCCTTTCGTTTTTGAGAAATAGCACCCTTTGACGTCACGGCCTGGAAGTGGTGTACCGAGGCTAGTACAATTGTTCAATATTAACAAATGTTTACGATACATTACAAAGATTTAACAGAAAATTAAAAATAGAAACTTTGGGAGCATCCCAAGGAGAAGCATCGGGATCAGCGAAAAGTTCACAAAATTTAAGACGTTCCCGATTTGCTCCATAGGTGCCGCCATTTTGGCAACGGAGATATCCAGAAAGGGAAGTTCGGTATCAGATAACTTTCCATTCTGGGAATAAGCGGTCTCTTTCACTAGTACAGTTCCTAAAATGGGAAGGTTAGCTCTGGCTGAGACTACACACAGCGAAAAGACGATAATTAAAGTTCTAGAAGTGCGATGTACTATTATGAGTATCCTATAGCCCATTTAGAATTCCCTTTATATCCTGTATGTTTCCTCGTGTGGCCTGCCTGTTACTGCCTGTGTGGTTAATGTGAAACATACGTATACACATAGCACGTTGATCTTTCGCGTTAGAAACGGGACGCTTTAGGGAATAGCGCGGAGATAAACAAAACCGACAAAACATAATTGGCGCGTGAATGTCGCTTCCAACCACATGCATAAGTGACGGAGAAGAAAGAAAAACTTTCATACAGCGATCCAATTCGACAATACGCTATGCACCATAGTGGGTATGAGCCACATATATAACGCAAGCCCCACCCTTAAATCGTCGCATAGCCACTGTCATGCGACTGCCATGCCACCCCTTATCCCCTTCCTTCAGTGCAGGGTAGCAAACCGGATGTGCGTCCGGTTAACCTCCCGGCCTTTCCTCTCTCTCTCTCTCTCTCTCTCTCTCTCTGCCATGCGACGCTTTAAGTGTGGTGATTGCGTTAGCTTGCTCAGAAACAACTTTTGTTTCTTTCCATGTGATACACACATGTTCGGTGCCTCAGTAGTCTGTCGCAACCATTTTTAAGGTCGCTTTGGGTGCTTATTGGTTTTTGCGCTGCTTTTCGGGTGCACACGCGCGTCTGATCTATGAAAGCTTGGCGTTCGTTTAATCATCAGTTGTGAGTACCGCTTCGTGTTGTGCCTTTCTTCAAGTCTCGTGTTTTGCTTGCGGTTACTTCCCAAAATCATGGATCACCGACTGGCCTGCACCAACGCTCTGCTATATATATAGAGGGGTACCAACCTACCAGACCAACTAAAACCTTCCATGGATAAGATGTTTACGACATGACTTGGTCAGAGCGTCGTGACCACATGCGAAATCTACAGGAGACACACCGAGCATGAAATATAGCTAAACAAGTTCTCTCACTGCTCTTATTTAGCTACATTTGGAGTTGGAATTCTAAGTATACATCAGATTTCCTTTCTCGGGTACTTAACGCAGTAGCAACCAATTTGCTATAAAGTCCAAAAGCAACGTCATGTCATGCGCTATATTGGTGACGCCATAGTTATGGCCAAGAATCAGCATTACCCAGTTATGTTTATCTATAGACGCAGCGACTTCCCCCCCACCCCACCCACCCCTCTTTTTCCCCTCAACAACTAAAATATCAGCCCATCGGCGTTACCGCATTTCGGATCAATATATAAGGGCAGTCACCAAGACCTGAAACTGAGCTTATGACCTAAGGTTCGGCGGCAGGCCTCTTGCGAGAAACGAGACGCTCGGCATAAACCCCACCTCGATCCAAATGACGACTGAGAAAACTGTAATGAACCGAAACTGAAATGAAGAAATCAGCAGTACACCAAGGCAACTGGCCATTGCACTTAACGCGCCTGACACTCCGCCGCGAATGAAGTGCATTCATCTTATATTATTCGCTCCCTTTCTCCCAATCCCCAGTGCAGGACAGCCAACCAAGCTCGGCCTAATTAAGCTCCCTGCTTTGCCCCTTGTGATTTCGCTCTCTCCCATGTACACGCATCCGCAGCACGTCCCAGATGCAGGAAGCGGCGTCCGGGTGTCGTGTTGCGCCTCTCGCCTGTCTCAGCGCCGCGCGTTTCCATCGCGGCCCGCCGGTCAAACGCCGGGCAAGAAAGGGGGGCAGCGCCGTCCTTATTGATTGATTATGCAAATGGACCTCGTCAACAAAGGCGGCGAACTGGAAGCCACCCATGAGAGTCCATTGCACGAGCACGGCGACGCGTTCCTGTGCGTATAGCTCCAGCCCGCCCCACTCAGCCGGCGAAAACGACCGTCCCATCACGGGGGGTCCGCCGCCGGCGCTCGGTGCAAGCACGCGCGGCCAAGTCTATCCAAGTTAGGTGCACGACAACTGCGGGCGCAGTGGGTCTGCATGCAAATTTGCGCGTGTAACTGCGCAAAAAAAAAGAAACAAAAAACAAAAAATAAAGTAGTGCTGGTCTCAGCGAGTACAGATGGTTCGTCGACATATCGATACATTGAAATAGGCTACCAAACTTGAACCAAGAGTCCACGAGCCTCGGCGTATAAGCATAGAGCGTTTGCAGTGTTCAAAAATCCGTTTTACTTCGACTGCGGCTATGGTCGCCGTCTTGCACGCAACTGCTGTTCCCGAATACGAGCTGCAGTGGGCCGGCCCGCTCCCGGAATGACCAGGCCAGTGAGAGGACGGGCTGCCGCTGTTAGAATGAAAGCTTCGCTATGCGCATACGTAGGCAGGTTGTATAACGCACTGGCGAACGGGAGCTCTGCGTAGTATACGCTACCGCCACGCACAGTCTTTATAAAGTTGCCCATCACTGACGCTATTCCTACCAGCGGTGAAACCATGCAGCTGTTGCAGCGCTGCATTTTCTGCTGACTTCGTATGGCCCAGTCATTCCCACGGCTTCAACTTTCCGTCTTTGTCCAGTTTTGGTGCAGGTGACTCGCACGCGTGATTAGGCTGCATATACGAGGGTTGATCCAGAAATAAGGTTCCCATCAATTTTAGAAATAGACAACATTGTTTATTCTCGTAGCAATTTACATCATTGGAAAGATGAAACTTGTGCTGTATTTTTCTACATAATCGCCATATTTTTCTACGTATTTTTGTAGACGGCGCTCCAATTTCTGTATCCCAATGTCGTATAACTCCGCCGCCAACCCGTTCAGGAAGCGTTTCACCTCTTCTTTGACTTCACCGTCACTCCAGAAGCATTGGCCGCTCAAATCTTCCCTTAACTTTGGGAAAAGTGATAATCACAATGCGTGAGGTCTGGACTGTGCGGTGGGTGGGGCATGAGAGTCCACCCAAAGTTCGTCAAAAGTTCCTGGGTTTGACGGGAGATGTGAGGTTGGGCGTCGTCGTGAATCAGCGTTACACCGGCTGCCAGTCGTCCTCGCCGGCGGTTCTGGACAGCTCACCTGAGTTTTCTTAGTGTTGCAATAACTGTCTCAGTTTATTGTTGTCCCACGGTCCATGAAATTGATCAGCAGTATCCCCTTACGATTCCAAAAAACACTGGCCATGACTTTGCCAGCAAAAGGAGTTTCTTTGAACTTGTTTGTGACTGGTGACTGCGGGTGACGCCACTGTTAGGATTTTTGTTTCGTTTCGGGAGTGAAATGAAACACCCACGCTTCCTATCCCCTAACAATGGAGTCCAACAATCCTTCCTTATCTTCTTGACACTTTTGAAGAAACTGGCGAGCACAGTCAAGGCATTTCTCCTTGTGGTCTAGTGTCAATAGCCGCGGTACCCATCGAACACAATACTTGTGATACCCAAATTTTTCAGTCAAAGCTCTTTCCACTGCACTTGAAGAAATCTCAGGAATCTGAGCAACAAGTTCACGGACGGTGATCCTCCTGTTTTGAAGCACTTCGCGTTGCACCGTCTCGATAACCGTCTCCGAAACCGGCGGTCTTCCAGTCCGTTCTTCGTCGTGGACTTCCTTCCAGCCGGCACTACACTCCCTGCACCACTTTCGGACGTGTTGAACGGACATACATGGGTAGCCATACACCTCTGTCAACTGACGATGAATATCCACGGGTGGATTCCCTTTGGCCTGCAAAAAGCCAATCACGGAACGAATCTCGCACTTGGCGGGATCAATAATGGGAACTTTCATATCGGACGGCTGCTGGGCGAAGAAAGAGCGGCGCAGCGAAGCGCGGCCGGGGTGAGTCGAGAGTGGGGGAACAGCTGCGCGCAGCAGTGTTGCCGCATTTCGCCTCGCACCTCCTGTGTGGCTGGAGCTCTTTGAGAAACCTTATTTCTGGATCAACCCTCGTATAATATCAGTGTTGTGATCATGGTAGATGCGAATTCTTGGACGCCTACATTGTATAACTGCAAAAAAAATTAAGTAAGACTGTATTGCAATCACTTGCGTCTTTACTCTTACAGGCAAAAGGAGGTTAAAGGGCACATACGTCGACGCAGTGTATTGACAATGTCGTATGTGTAGAAGGCCTTCGTAAGTTCGTTATAGCTTCCGGAAGGTTGCGTTACTAACGGTGATTTTCTTTCTTCTTTGTGCACTATTCTAGATCAAGTTCTATTGTCATTGCGTCACCTATTCTTTTCTTCTTGAATTTTTGTTTCTTTCGTTCTCTCTTGGTGACTAGTTCTTATCTTCCGTGCGGCTAATTCCTTCGGTAAGTCTGAGCCATGCTTTTCGATCACAACAACTGCTGCACGCTTCCCAGATTGGTTCAACATGCACATTTGGACAAATAAAAAAAAAGACAGCAGAAAAGGCTGGACAGAGATCGGATGTTGTTGAAGACAGCAACTCAGAACCATGCAGAAGCAGGTTAACTGCACTGCCATCGACAGCGTTACATTAGCTGTCGAAGGCGGAACGAACAGCCATCTTAAACTAGTGTCATAAGTATATTAATAGACTATATTAGTATATTAATGCCAAAGAAAAAAAAGAAAGAAAGGAAAGGTCGCCAAAAAAAAAAAGAAATAATAAAATCGTGCCGACTGGTAGCACTCTCGGTTAGCTGAAAAAGCTTCAGAACATTAGTCGATATTCACCCGTTAAACATAATTCTGGATGTTCGGGCTTTTCACTATAGGCGGCAATATAAATCCTGCAGGTGTAATGATACTGAGTATACATGGTCGACAGTAGTAGATTATTATCAGATAAGCCTCTCATTAAAAAGAAATCGACATCTACATCTTTTTTCTGTGCAATCACATGCTTTGTGCAACAAGAGGGAGAAAGCAAGGAGAAGAAAGACAGGGAGGTCAAGCACACGAGCGTCCGGTTAGCTGCCCTACACTGGGGGGTAAGCGAAAGCGAGAATAGAAAAATAAAGGAGGGAGACAGGGAACACCGTGTGTGCTCGCTGCACTGAATGCAAGGAAGCGCCGTAACACCAAAGTCGAGTCCCATAGCTGGTGATGTGCGTTGAAGTCATATAGAAAGAGCGTAAGTTAGGCGCAAGGGAGCAAAGATTTTGTGGCATTATAGGTTATATTAACGCGTCCCAGATACGGGTCAAACATTCTGTAGCCATTTATAGTCCTTTAATATCCTGCAGGGCAGACAATGCTGAAAGGAAAATCTCATGTGCAAATTAACGAACACTGATGAGGACAAGAGGTGCCGATATTGACGAATGCTCTCACATCAATAGCCATTCTGCAAACGAGGACAGCGATAGCAGGAGCCCACAAACGGCAATTTGTTTCACATAATATCTGTGATCTTCAACACACATTTCAAGATCGCAAAGAGAGAGAGAGAGAGAGAGAGAGAGAGAGAGAGAGAGAGAGAGAGAGATGGAAAGGATTGATTTCAGACGGCAGGTCACTCAAATGTATTGCCCTGTCACAACGCTACATGCAGAAGAAGAAATCCTTATGCTCCATATGACTGTGAGCAACTGTTTATGAAGCACCAAGAGCAGAAGAGAGACTTGCTGCGTAAAAAATTTATGCGCATACAAGCAGAGGGCGCTCAAAGCTGCGGTTGAGGGCGAAAAATAAACGCACGAGGGACTCGAAAGCTTACGCCTTCACGTGAGCGCTAACATATTTAAGTGCGGTCCATCGTGAGGGACGAGACAGCATCCGCCCACTAACATGGCGTATACACATGCACTATACGGGGCCGAGACAGCGCGCGCCTGTACTCTGTTCGGCCGCTCCTGACCTGCCACAAATAAACGGCGCCGCCGAGCAGTATTTACTTCCCGCGGGCTATCGCTCGGTGTCTGCTGTACTATACAACCCTGTATATTCTGCGCATCGCACGGCTAAATAGCCACCGAGATCTGCGTAAAACCCCGCAGTGACAGTGGCGCGCAATGCATGACGAGGAGATATAGGCTTTTGCTAGTCAACGTTCGTGATGCCCCCGAGTTCTCCTATAGTGGGACGGTCTTAATTTGGGACTGTCCGGCACATGCATCGGTACGAGCCAAACACGTGGACACAGCCAGGACCAAAGACTACGAGAGCTGGATCCGACCAGCGGCTCACAGCTGGCGCTCAATGCTAGACTTTCTCCTGGGTCGGGGAGAGCTGCCTGGCGCACGACTGTAGCCCGCTGTCTCGGAGCGTGCATTCGTGCTAGCGCTGTTTAGATCAAGCTCCCTATATGGGACTGCGGCCCAGCGCCAGCGGCCCGTTTTATTCCTTCCCCCTCAACCTCTTCCCCAAATCAGGCGAATGAGCACTACCCTATACCTGAATAAACATAGATTTTATTCTACATTCAGGAGTGCATCGCGCCGCGCGCACGCCCCACTTGGGTCACTGCGGTGCTTTGTCTTGGTGATGTATTATCGGAGAGACATTTCCGGAGATACCACTTTCACTGCCCGTTGATTGGCTCATTGAGCCAGACCGCTCGAATCATGCAGCGCGCCGTGTACTTCGTCGCGCCAAACTGAAAGCACCGCTGCAAGTGATCCTCACAGAATACGTCCCCTGGAAGCGGGCGTTCACCGAGAAATTCGACTCGTCCCTCCATTTCACCCATTTCACGAAATCAATCGACGGAGCCAGTCCTTCAAATAAATGTTATCAATACATTTTCAGTTCGTGGGCGCAACCATATTGGGCTGCAATGCAAACACTAGCCCGTATTCGCAAAAAAGTTCTTGGGCCAGTACTGTTCGTGGGAGCATGGTATCAGCCTATCATGGTGTTAGACACACTATACTATAGCGAAGGCGACCGCGGCTAATGGCCGACACCTCTTCCAAGAGAAAAGTTTTGTGAAATTGGCCCATTGTTCTCACATTGTCAGTAAGGTATCACGTACGCAAGATAAACAAAAAAGAATTGAATTAAAAATGAAATGTCGCGTGGGGAGAGTAGGCAGAGAGGGGAGAGGGCATGTAGGGGCGAGAGACGTTTTCTGTTGCGTGGAGTCAGCATGACGGACAGACTAGGCGCCGAATGCGGCATTTACGGCTGTTCGCCGCGAAACACGTAACGTCCTTCGTGCACCAGAGTACTAATGAGGTGTTGCCGCTAACTATACTAATGATTTCACTGTTATACATGTATGTGCAGGGATGCTCATTAGCGCGAGGACTTTCTTTGTCTTCTTTAAGAAAAATTTTGGATCTAGTGATCCGTACACTTCCTAACGTACCTCTATCTTCATCTCCTTCCACTAGGTATGCAAGGAGTAGATACGAAACAATACAAATGCGAAAACACTGTCCCGCTGAGACAGGCACGCCAGATGAGGTGCATCGGTTCGCTGGCCTTGTTCAGGGTACATAGCGTCTTTTCTCCTTGTGCTAGCTCAATGAGGTGAAACCCGCTATTGTCCGAATCGCAAACAATTTGCCGGTCCTCAGATGTCGAAAGGCGCGTGCCAGAACGGAAATGAAAATGGCGGAAACAATACCTTAGACAATACATTTACTGTACCGTATGTGCAGTGGCGTAAGCGAAACATTGACTTATCGCGGCAGCCGCGAACAATAAAAAAAAAAAAAGGGGGGGGGGGGATCCCGCACTTGCGTGTGGCTTGCACTAATAAGTGCAGAAAATAAGTTCTTGCGCGCGACCACTTCAGTGCGCTTCCCACAACTTATAGACATCACGCACAGAACACGAAGAACGTAATGTTTCCGTAGCTTGCCTGGTCTTTAAAAAGTAGTAGGAAGTGGTCCATTTATTTATGATATGTGAAGAAAAGGAAGGAAAAGAAATTAGTGCTGAACGCACGTTGTAACTGTATAGCTAATTCTGCTGACACCTGAACGACGGTCAGCAGCGTGTAGTAAAAGGAGAGGGAAAGAGGATAGAGTAATATATATATATATATATATATATATATATATATATATATATATATATATATATATATATATATATATATATATATATATATATATATATATATATATGCGTAGGAAAAATAAGAGGACTGTTTTACCGACGTCCGGCCTTCATCGAAATGACGGCTGGAACTTGGCCGAAACGCCAGTGAACACCTTTTATTTTTCCTACGTATTTCTATTGTTTAAACTATTTGTGTGACGGATCCTGTGATTGTATGCTCCCCTGATTTACATATATATAGGCAATAACGCGACTATGTCAAGAGTCTATCCATAGTTCGCTGGTTATGTGACCTCGTCGAAAGTGTTTGTCAACCTGCTGTCACACCCCGGTGCTGTTCAGCACGTTAAGCAGCCGCGTTGCGAGGTACCGCTCGAAGTAGTCTCGAAGTCAACTGCGAGCTGCCTTGCGAGCTGCTCAGATATATATCATAGAAAGAAAAGCCGTCATGTTTTCGTGTGGGATTCAAGCTACCACAACCGCTTGAGTGCTCACAGGGTTTTTCCCCTGGGGAGTGGACATGTCGAGCATACGAAGGCTGTAACTTGTGTTGATCGAGTAGCGTTTACATTCTGCGGCAGCTGTGGCATACAAAAGACGCCCAACGACGTTGCCTTGCTATTTATAGCGTCACAATGAAAACCATCCTGTAATTAGAGGAACCAATTACGGAAACTTTGTTTTCAAGCGCACGATAAGAAAGGAAAAACACCGGTGGAGTGGAAAGGGATAGGGGTACGGTTAAATTAGCGAACTAGATATGTGTTACAAAGGATCAGTACGCACAGGGAACACGCCTTGAAAGAGTAAGAGGCAGTACCGATCGGAGGGTGAAACAAGAGCGCAGATAACTTAAGTGAACAACAACAAGAAAGTTCCCCTCCGCTTAAGAAAACATGATATTAAGATGGCTTATTTATTCATCGCTCCGCTATGCGGCCACGCTGAAAGCTTAATTCAGCGTGTGAGCGAAACGTCCTTTTCGCGGGGCCCCCTCCGCTTTCGTCGTATCCGCTTGCTTTTCGCGCCACGCTCTCTCGCCACCTATAATCTCGCGCTCTCCGGTCGCACTCGGGAATCCAATGAGCTCGAGAGTCACCATAACGAGAGAGATGAATTGCCTAAATACGCAGGGCTGCCGAGGAATAAGCCGCGTGCGTCTCGGCGTGCGGCGCCGCCATTAGCATACACCAGGCCGCGTTGCCCGCTCTCGACATAAATGACCCCCTTATTTGCCGAGCGAGCAGCGCCAGCGCCGAAACATGTAGTATACGGTTCTCGGCGCAAAGCGGGCGGTTGCGCTGGGCTCTCCGAGCGTCGTGTATACACATACATAAATGTCCGCGTGCCCGCGTTGAGTTATGCGCACGCCGAATGCGCCGATGCGCGACCGCGCATTTCGACGCTTTTGTTTGGTTTTAGCTTCATTTTTTCTCTCTCTCTCTCTCTCTCTCTCTCTCTCTCTCTCTCTCTCTCTCTCTCTCTCTCTCTCTCTCTCTCTCCCTCTCTCTCTCTCTCTCTCTCTCTCTCTCTCTCTCTCTCGTTTTTCATTTATCTTTTTTTCTTCCCGCCTTCCGCCGCGTGACCTCGTGAGTATCTACAAGTTGCGCTTTCCTCGCGACGCCCCGTCACGGCTTTAAGCTGGCAGCGTTTTAAGCGGCCGACGACACACTCGTGTTGCAGTGCGCGTGCTGCTTTGCGAACTGGTGCGCGAGGAGCGTGGAGAGAGCGCGCGGGCATTGTGAACGCCGTTATCTCTGCGTACAAGTGCGCCAGAACGATGGTGAGGCGATAGAAAGGCAGTATCGAAATTCCAATAGCCTCAGGCGGTCGATCCTGCGCAAGAGAGATATGCAGCAGAAAAGCAGCGCCAGATTATCTATCTATCTATCTATCTATCTATCTATCTATCTATCTATCTATCTATCTATCTATCTATCTATCTATCTATCTATCTATCTATCTATCTATCTATCTATCTATCTATCTCACAAAGTGTGGATACAAAGACGCATTGAAACACAGATGAATACAGAAATACATACCATTTAATAACGTGCTCAAATGGATGCGAAGGATTGCAGTAACTAGCGCCATACGTAAAGAAAAAATTAAAAAAAAAAACACTCGAGCTCTGTATGTGCGAAATGTGGTGCCAGGTCTTGCTGTTGGTGTCAAGTGCGTGTGCTAAGCGGGAACGCCGTAAGACAGTGAAGGTTGAATATATTTATATTGTTAATCATAATGTGCTCCAATCTGTGGATGTCTTGTGTACTGCATACTTGATGCACTTAGCTGTCTTCCTAGAGCCGCTAGCTCGACGCATATGCGACTTTCCAGGCGGCTACAATGTCACGAGTGAGAGTACAAGCTAACAGCGAATTTTCCCCTCACGTGGATCAGCGGCAAAACAAGAAAGAAAGAAAGAAAGAAGGAAAGAAAGGAAGGAAGAAAGAGAGTGCGTACCGTATGGGAAACGAAAACAAATACATACATCAAAACATTACGGCATTCAAAGTAACTAGCTCCAAACGTTATATTCGTGATCTGTGACGAAATCACCAGACGGAAGGCGCCGAAAACTTGAACAACTTCGCGAAATTCTCGAAGTGGTGCATTTTGATGGCCACACTGTTTTCAGGGTGCCAACTATAATGCGTAAGAAACGGAGCAACTCTGCCGGTAGCAGACACATCCAACCGGACAGCGTCAACCTCTTAGCGCTCTTAGCTATGTATAGATGAAAGCACCACCGACTAAGTTCAGTGAGATGAACATAAACGGTCGTGTATTGAACCGGTAGTGCATCAGTTCAATACAGTTGGTCGAAGTAGATCGTGCAAAACAAAGCCCGGGTATGCAGTCCATTTTCACGCTATATCATTTGTGCATGATAGCTTCGAAGGCACCGAATGGAGTCGGGATAAATCGCAGGCGGCGAATTCGCGCTGAGTAATTCTTGGTCAATCCCTATCCCCGCCCGATCCCTGGGATAGCTTTAGCGATGCATTTTCTAACGCCTGCCCACGCACATGCACTCTTAACGACCATTTGAAAGCGATCGCCTTTCGAACGTGTCTAGCTCGTCAGCGAAGATGGAAGGCCACCCCTGCTAAACGACGTTGGCTACGTGCCCTGGGAGCAACTCAGTGACAAGTTATTTCACATTGAGGTGCGGCTGCGGGGCTATTAATAAGCACGACCGGGCCTCCGGAAGGTAAACGGCGACAGCACTCGATGATAGAGGAGACCTCGCGTGTGACAAAACATGGACGCCAGCCTAACTATATGTAGAATGCGCTAAGTGGCTAAGAAATAAAATATTCCTGACATTTCTCCTAACTGCATTGGATTACCGGATCTTGTCTCGTAATAACTGCGAGCTCACCTGCAGCCCGAGAGCATTAGAGAAAAAAGTAACCAATTACAATTACTTCATTCAAAAATATAATTGATTACAGTGACCAATTACAGGCCCTACGAAAGTCATTGAGGATTTACTAAAAAGTAAACCATTACTTTTAGGCTATTTTATCTCCTACTATTATTATCATTGCATAAATACACCGAATGGAACGGAGCTGGCCTGGCTCTTTCAGTGCGTCCTCTGCAGCTCTTCTCCCGTCTATTCCAACAATTACGTTCCAAAAATTTCGAAGGCCATCTTCCATCGCGTTCTTGTGAAAACATGAGCAGCGACACTGAAAAACCAGCCATGTCTTGAACAGCACAGGTTCAATTCGTCGACCAGCAAAGAGGGGAAAAAAAGCAATAACGGTGTGGCTTCGTCCGGAGGCTCAGATTGGAACTACAGTTGTTCCCTGAGGTCTGTCGACGCCAGGAACTGCAATAATGCACGTATCGCTTTATGCGCTTGTGAGGCATGAGGCCAGGGTCGAATTACGTTTGTCACCATGAATGACCTTGAATCCAGGTGATCTAACGTGGTGTGGAGTCGGCAGCTCTGGTCGTCTTGGTGGGGACAGATGCAGAGGAGACAGACGTTCGGTAGACCCGTCGTGCACGGGAACTATATATAGCAGGAAAGTGTACCGTTCATCCTAATGAGGGACCAATAGCTCTTTGTGAATCTAATAATCAAACAAAGACGCATTTAATGCTTACACCAACTTGCTTTCACGACATAGAATGTCCATTTCTTTCGGCTGCAATCAACTGCCACCCATTAAGCGTTCTGTTATTTGGTTATTAGTGGAAGATCGTTGTACGATAACTCCTTATCAATACGGCCGCACTCTTCTCGTTTCTGTGTTCCTGTTAATTATTGCACTTCCAGCCTTTCCGTCTGCAAGCAAAAGTTACATTGAAAGTGAAAGTAACAAAATAACTCCCTGCGATGCCTATTTATTATTTCACGACGACAAAAAAAAAAAAAAAAGAAGAAGTACCGTTCTTTTTGTAGTAGCTACCACTACCCTCACTTCTCATCAGCAAAAAAGAAAAGTAACTTGTAAAAAAACTAAATTTAAGTGTATGCTGCCCTGCGCACGGTCCCCTTCAACTGGCTTTGCTTGCTTTGTATGCCTGCTTTTCCTGCCTGTTTTTCACCTATTCACCTATCTCGTTTGAAATGTAATCATTGATTGATTGATTGATTGATTGATTGATTGATTGATTGATTGATTGATTGATTGATTGATTGATTGATTGATTGATTGATTGATTGATTCGAAGGAACGATCCCACATAATGCACGATGGGTTCTCTTCAGAAGTGCATTACAGCGGCAAAGGTTCATCATCCACTCCGTTCAATGTACTCGCACGCCTCATACGCCGCTGCCTGCGCTTGCACGGCACGACGCTCTCGGCGAGACGCAAACGTTGTCGCCGTGCCCATATCAGCTTTAAAAGTAACCGGCAAGTTTCTCTATTTCTCTCGATCACGCTTGGAGCCACTTTGCGAGTGAGTGTCGCCGAGTAAATGCCAAACGACAAGGATAAACACGAGCGAACACACACGCACACACGTGTTGCAAGAAGCAACATGCGTAGAGACACGTGCGCGATGCGGAGGTCTCTCCTGACGACGAAGACGCGCTGTGGAATACGTCCGACGCGCCGCCTGACGCAACGCACGCGCAGACGCGGAAAGACGCGTAGCGAACGTAACAGCATCGGCGGCACTGCCGATAAGCGAGCACCAACGGCACGAGCGAGTTGGTGAGCGAGGAAATGAAATTCTTGCGAAACTTCGCTGCCTGCCATTCGTCTCTGATGTACCACCCACCCACCGGCTTCGCCACCCTGCCGACCCCCAGACGACAGGAGCCAGCTTTGGGAGAAAGATTGTGTAATAGTACGTATTGGTTTGGCACTCCGAACATTAGTAGACAAAAAATAAAAAAAAAGAAGAAAAGAAAATAAGTGTCTCACTACCAAGTCAGGCGTTTCGCGCTAACGAAGGCAAGGCGCGCCGAAAACCTCCAGACTTTCGCCGCGCCTCTACACCACTCTCCTATTTCGGTTCTAACCAGCCGAGGAACAAGACGTGTGCGGGCGTACACGATTCGACCGCGAGCAAGCTGTATGACGAGCGTCGTTTACGACACATCCCAGTCTAGCTTCTCTCTCTCTCTCTCTCTCTCTCTCTCTCTCTCTCTCTCTCTCTCTCTCTCTATTATCGTGAACCTTAAGGGGACACATTACGCAGGATGGCGGTCGTATTCGCGATCAGTTCGTGCTCTAGGGCAGTTCGTGCTCTAGTGCGGTTCTTAAGAAGAAGCCCTATCGCGTTCGTGAATGGCCACACAAGGCACCGACCCATGCTCGCAGAGGAATCCCTACGTCATAGCGGTTCGTAAGTATAGGGGCTAAAATTTTACTTCAGGCTTCCCGCCAATGACAAATACCCTTATTGAAAAACAAAAAAAGCTTCGAAAATTCGTTCCAGTCTGTCTTTTCCTTTTTTTTTTTTTCCACGATGAACTTACGAGCTTACACCTGCCAACATAAGTCTGGAACACGGAATCCAATTAAAAGGCGGTCGGCATCACTCGGGCGGCTAAACACCCCCAGGTCAAGAATTCCACCGCCACTTGCATTGTTTTCAGTGCATAAGCCCCGCAATAAACGAGAGAAGCGAGATCTATTGTGAAATGAAAAACTCGCATCAACCCGAAGGTAGCACGGATCTATACAATGGCAATCCGTACAAACCTCTTCAGTTCACGAAAAAAAGAAAAGAAAATGTCCTGGTTCAGCGCCCAAACTCGGCACCATAACCTCTCAGAGATTGAGATATATCCCACTGAGATATATCCCGCTGTCGACAGCAGATGACAGGAAGAGGCGGAACTTACCGTGAAGTCAGTGCGTCGTAAGGAAACCCAAAGGCTAGGTGTGAATGAATGATACATGGAGTGTTCACACTGTGCTCCGCCAGATTTCCTTGGCCTTTTTTCAAAGGGGTATGTGCTGGGATTGCCCTTTCATGTCTCACGCGCCACGCCACTTGAGAGATGCGGCGAGCGGTGACAGCTACGTCTGTCACTGATCATGCCACGTTGTGCTTGTACGTGCATACAAGACGAGTCATGAGATGCTCATGTGATGTTGCGTGTGTGTATAGCATATATATATATATATATATATATATATATATATATACATATATATATATATATACACACTGGAAAGATGACGCGAGAGTAAAACGTGGGTTCTTCTTCCGTCACCTGAGTTCACGGCGTTTGGACTTCATCCACGCCTGACGTGCGCTACACCGCGGCCCTTCACAACAAGCGTTCCGCAAATTTCCTTGGGCTCGTTTACTTACAGACACTCGGCATGGCAAAAAAAAAAAAAACACACACAATCGGCACAAATTGCCCTTCACCCTCCTTTTAATGATTAGGGAATGCCCTGAACCGATAGAATGTAGGAAACATTGACGGAATTGAAATTACGTCACGGACGGGAAGTTGCGCTGCTTAGTTCTACACGACACACACGAAGAAAACGTTATCCCACACGCAAGATAACGCGCGAGTGTGTGATCATGTTTTATTCCTGTACGAGTGTGGAGTTAGAATATGCAGCGCGACTTTGAATTATGATCAATAAGAAGCAACTAGCGCGCACGGAAACGCTCATTAAAAAATACAAAATTTTGGTAGTATAGAGTAGGGACACCGTTTAAACGATCCGGCTTTAGCAGCGCCTCGAGCATGTCCGTGCAGGCAGGCATGGATGCCGCCTTTTGCGAAACGAGTAACGAGCAATCAGTCCGCAGCAGCTGTAATCTTCTACGAGCCATGTTCTTTCCGACGCAGTCGTTATATAGTCACCTGCCAAATGTCGCATAAGTATATGGGCGTGGCGAACGCGGGCTCAATCACTGCCCGTCTCCTCTACAGTCCCCTTTGAAATGTGACCTATACCTACCTCAGAAAGTTATTGACTTCGCCTCACCTTACTCGCTCCTATATTTGTTGGACACACCTCCACCTCTAAGCTTCTATCTCTCCCCTAACAGCTCCACTCCCCCCTCCTTCTCCCCCTCCCCTTTCGAGGTAAAAAAATTTCTGTGTATACGTCATTGTCTGCCACAATGATACAAATAGCAACCTAAAGCGCATCCGCACCACCACCCAGTATACCATGTGAAGTCCGAGCTCTGTGCGCTGCAGGCAACAGCCGTGCCAAAGTTCGCAATGTGAGGTGGTGATGAGACTTCGAGACCAACGGGAATATGAGACACGAATGAATGAATGAATGAATGAATGAATGAATGAATGAATGAATGAATGAATGAATGAATGATGCAGAGAGCCCGCCGTCTACTTGCTTCTACAAGGTGGTACAAGCGGCACCCGCACGAGGCGCGCAGCGCGCGTTCACGAATGCTGCGGACTTCAGAGGCGGTTTCGTGTGGCATTAAGCTTGTGCACACGAGAAACTACTAGCACTTACTCCAGCTGCCATTGCAGAATTGTATACCGTTTTAAGAAAAAGAAATAAAAGGAATAAAGCAACTGATACGTCAGAATTTTGGCAAACTCGGCACACACGGTGCGCGTGCGGGCGCTCAAACTGTTTCGCTCTCCGAGACGTCGCATCTATCTCGCAGGCGTCCTTGAGCCTACAGGTACCGGCTTACGCAGACAACCCCGACGCGTACCTATCTCTGCAGGCGTAGCGCATACTAAGGTTTTTGGCACGCATGCGGTGCCTAACACAAATTGAGTTCGATCTCTGCTCGTCGTATCGAATCGTATCGAGTCGATGTGGCAGGCAGCCTGTTGACTGCCAAGACGCCACCGACATGACTGCATCGCAGAGTCGGAGAAAGCTCGCTTGGCGGGTATACACAGCAACCCACGAGTGCAAGGGAGATTGGCGCGGCGAATGGAATGCGAACACGTTTTCTCTTTCTTGTTTTTTCTTGCGCTATGGTATCCTCTAATTACCGGCAGCGCAATGAATGGCGTGCACAAAATGCTGACGCGCGTGCGTCAACGGCCTTGCTCGAGACTCCTCCTCCGTTTGCGACGGGCGCAGAGCGGTAGTAAGGGTCGCCTTCAGGCCCAAAGTATAACCGTGCGGACAAGAAACGGAAACGCTGCCAGCGCGACGCACACGCGGCACACACGCGCACAGAGCGCACGGCGGCTGCGGCCAAACGGAGGGTTACGAAAGTTCTGCAGCCCCACGGATCTGGCGCAAAACAGCCGCACGGGTATAGATAAAACGGCTCTCGGCACGACAAAACGCTATAGGGGTAAACGATCAGGGTCGGCACCATTAAAGCGACCCAAGTACGCTATATACATGCATAGCGTCGTCGCGCTGCAGCAAGCGCATTTCCAACTCGCGAGGCCCGCTTATAAAGCGCGGAGCTCCCGCGCTGCGTGAGCCGCCCTGTCCGGGCGCTGCTGCTGCCCATGCGTATACGTAATTGGGCAATCGATTTCGGCTAATCGTTCCGGCAGGCCCCCGCTAATCTGTCGCGCCGAGTGATTTTTTCCCTTCGCCTCTCCTGTCGTCTTCGAGTAGTCATTATCGTTGGCGGCGTCTTAATCGTCGTTTCTCTCTCTCTCTCTCTCTTGAAGCCGAGTCTGGCTCTCTCTCGCGGTCTGCTTCCGCATGTGTGCATGCCTGTGCGTGCGTGCGCGTTCAGCTGGCCTCCGCCGTCCGGTGCGCGCTCTCCGAGCGGGCACACACGTCGACGCTCTCGGCGGTCGATCTGTCATCGACACCTGCTGCGCAGCGGCAGAGTCGCGCCGCGAGAGCGAGCGTATATAGTATATCGCTTTCCTCAGGCCGCCGCTCCGCGCCGGCACTCTCAAATTAATGAGCCGCGAAAATGAGGCGTGGTCAGATACTCTTTAGCGCGATTGAAAGATAGCTCCCGGCTGGTGGACCAAAAGGCATACGCGCCCGACTCGTTGGGCCGGGGTGGGGTGTGTATATGGGGCGCCGCTCGTCTCTCGCTCGTCTCAGCGAGCCACGCGTCCCTTTGCCGCCAGCTAAACTATATATGCAGCGGCCGGCCCCTACGCGATACCAGCTTTCTAATCGTCTCTGTGAGACCCGCATTCGGAGCCTAATTAACGAAACAAATGAAATGCGCGGCCGCCACGTTGCCCGTTCGAAACGAGCAGCTCAGCAGCAGCAGCAGCCGCCGCTGGCACGCGACCAAATAAGCGGGCGAGAGAAGAGGTCGTTCGATGACGTATTTCATTTTGGCAGCACAAGAGATGATTTCGGCTAGGGCGACCATAGGTTACACATAGCAATGAGTAGACCGACCGTGGGAAGAACGGCAGGAGGTGAAGTCACGAGGCTTCGTATACTGGGCACTGCCGCATAAGAGCAAAACGATTCCGCAGAGTGATCGACTGGCTGGCATTACAGCGCAAGCTCGTTGCCTCATTCCTACAGCAGTTTCGGTTGGAGATATGTTGTCCGCCACCGGTGTCCGTAGCAGCTGCCGCCGGGAAGTAGAAAAGCAATACCCAGTTCCCGCCGGTATCGAACCCGGGCCCGCTGCGCGGGGTCAGCTTATATCCCACTAAGCCACACCAGCGCTTGCTAGCATGAAGCGGGAAAATGCACCATAAACGCGCCCTAGCGCGCGAGGAGACACGCGATGTGACACGCGCGCCGCGTAGCGTCGATAAGGGCCCATTTGCATTGGAGTTGCATATTATTACACCAGGTAGCAGATGTAGCCATGTAGGTGTTGCACATGTTCCGTGTGGATAAGAAAGTTAAAGGCAGTTAAAAGAGGTTTTGAGGAAGAGAAAGAAGGAGAGGTATACGAGAATGACAGAACAAATGTGTATTGTGTACCTGACTAAATCAAGCTGGCTAGGTGACTGTGTCACCGCCGCGTTTCAAAGCGGATGACAATAAATCATCATCATCACCATCATTAGGATCATATCGTGCCACTTGTCTTGCGTGAACCATTCGCGCCGCGTAGCGTCGATACGTGCGCCCTTTGCATTGCAGTTGCATAATATAGCACCAGGTGGCACGCCGTGTAGCAGTTGTATAGGTAGCGCTACAAGATAGATAGCTAAGTCTTAAGGAAGAAAAATAATATTGTGGAGATGTATAAATGCTTATGTAATGGAAGATGCGTATGGAATGCCTGATTATTTCAAGCAGGCCCTTTCGGTCACCGTCCCGTTTCAAAGCGAATGCCAAGAAATTATCATCATCATCATTAGCATCGCATCGTGCCATTTGACACGCGAAGCGACTATTTGTCACCACACCGCTTCGAAGCGGATGCCAATAAACCATCATTATCATCAACAACAACAACCTCATCAACAGAAACGTGCTGTGCCGCAGGTCAAGGGATGTGACATGTGCGCCACGTAGTCTGAATACCTGTATTTCCTCTTCGGTGCACCTTATGGCGTCTCCTTACAAGGTACGAACCACTGCTGAAGAAGCGATTCGTAGAGACACGGGCGCGGCTGCAACTAGGCGACATCGGGCTCAGTAGACCACTATACATAGAGCAGGACAAGCCGCAGCTCGCCGTCGACGCCGGCCGGGCACTTCTGATCGTTCTCGTGAAAATGACGCGAAGACCCTGTAGTACGTGGTGCCGAAAATGAAGCTCCTATGGAGCAGCTCTTCCAGCTTGCGCTGTGACTGTGCTGCGCGAGCCACGCAGGACTGTGACAAGTTTTTCAATTGCCAGGCGATTCTACGCAATACTGTGAGTGACTTCGGCAGGCAGCCGATACCTCAACAAAGGGAAATGGTAACCAGGACAGCGGGAACCAAGTAAAAGTCAATGAAAATGCGATGAAAATAAAGTGGACTCGGAATAGAATGCGAATCTGACACAGTTAATTTCCGCATTGCCTGGCCGCTAGGCTTGGCTAAGCGAAGATCTAGAGAGCCAGAGCGCTCTGTTCGATCAAACCCAGCGTACCGCAGAGACCAGTGGAGCCCGGGTCTGAGGGACCCACCTATCACCCAAAGGCCCTAACATAAATAAAGTTTAGCCTTTTACTAATCCCCTCACAAGCAACCACATCTAAGCACGCGCCATCGTGTCTCGGGTGTTTACACTTAAAGCGATCGCCATGCCCTTCTCGAGTGCGAGGGTAACACTGAGACGACTACAGCACAGACAGTGAGCGATCAAGTTGCCAAGTTCGAGGCTTGCGGTGAACTATGCCGCCAGATGTGCGCAGCATCGCGGCGTTGGCTGTTGCCACCGAAAACCACTAACACTGCGACGGCGTCTTGCTACTCTCAGCAGTGGCCCTATTGAAGCCGACGGCGAATGAATATGTACGTCCAGACGGTAATTAAGTTATGGACCCCTCCACACTTCCAACTATATTTCCGGGTACAAGGTAAATAATCATGTCTTTCTGTACTCATTTTGCCGCCTTGGATGCTTTACAATGCACCTAAATGTAAATACATTGGTATTTTTCTGTCCTTCTGTCTTTCTTGTTGTTTTTTCTTGCTTATTTTGCATCTTACCTTGGTGTTACCTTGGGATGATAAATCCAGCAAATCAAACAATAAATAAGAATTAGTTGGTCTTACACAGGGCTTGCCCTGCTCTCCTTGATACTCAACATTTCTGTCTTTACTTTATACCTTTGAAACAAACTATAAATTCAGAGCGTAACTTTGTTTCCTGCGAAATGCGGCGGCGAGTGTCAATTTGTGGCCACTCGATTAACTTCGGCATTAGGTATTGTGCCGGTAGAACCGCTCAAAAAGCGTGTTTTAGATAAAAGCGCGAGTGCCTTGACTGCAATTTCTTGTCGACTGCTGTCAAGCGTTGTACCTCGTTCTAATACGCGATTTATACTCTGTCTTGTTAGTTCTGTACAAAACGCTTCGTTACATGGTGTACAACGGCTTTGAGGACGTCTTTTACCAAAAACTAAACAGCCGCATTTTCTCCGTTCTACCGGAATTTTAGCCAGAACCGACACACACACACACACACACACACACACACACACACACACACACACACACACACACACACACACACACACACACACACACACACACACACACACACACACACACACACACACACACACACACACACACACACACGAAGAGCGAGAGTGGAAGCGGTATACGTTTAAAATGGAAGCCGCGAGCCGAGCAGCCATTTGCTGACCCCCAGAACTTCTTGAACATAACCTGTGTTTAAAGGGCACTAAAGTAGCTCGTGAACTCCGGCGACAAACGTGCACAAACTCTTGGCTCCTGCTTCGCACCCCTTTTTCCATACCGACGCTCTCCGAACATATTTTATTTGTTTTTTGTTTTGTTTTTCTCTCCCTCTTCCGTGGATGGTCGGTTTTCCTTAGCAAGTTGACTCCCGTCAAGCGACTGCTCGATAAGCGGTAAACTGACACGTTTTTGACGTAAGGAAAGAAAGAAACCAAGCGTCTGCGTACACTGTCCAACGATACGCGGGAGAACGAAAACAAAAAGAAAAGATCTGTAAAGTACATCAGGGAGATACACAGAGAGGAGGAGGAGAAGAATAAAGGAGGGGTCGGCGTCGCTCACGTGCGACAAGGCTGAGAGAGTGAGAGAGAGCGCGCAGCTGCAGGAGACGACGGCCGACTGCTCCATGTCTCTCTCGTTCAGCGGTAAGGCATCGTGATAGCGATCAGTCGGCGGCAGGCGCCGCCGATGACTCGCTCGAAGAAAAACGATAATTATAAGCGGACGGCGAGGACAAGGCGAAGACAGTGGGGAAAGAAGCGAGCACAACCAAATAAAATTGCGAGCAGAGGCGAGCGCACTTCTTTCGCGAGCATCTGCTGCCGCGCAAGCGACGATGCGGTGGACGGCGACTGCCACCGAAGAAGCACTGCCCGCGCTTTCTCCAGACACGTATTATACCGACCCGAGGCGAGACGTGTCCAGACACTGCGAGAGGAGTGAAAAAAAAAATATCTTTTTTCCAGCAGCCTAGACGTGCAGAATGAACTCAATAGAACTTGTTGATCCCTAGTTGGTTCGTACGTGCAGGTTTATCGAGTGCACACACTGTAGACGGCGACAAAAGAAGGCGGTCACAGAACAAGCGCTGAAAATGGCGCTTCTTCTGTGCCCTCTTTTTCTTTGTCCCGTCTCAGGTGTGCGCTTGGTAAAGGGCCCCTAAACCACCTCCGATATTTTTTGAACATTTCAAGCAAACACGCGCATAGAGTTCTGAATGCCGTCACGATCGACGATGCCGAACGCTGCAACGCTGCGCGCTGCGGGTGTGCCACAAGCGCAAAAACAATCCCGCGCTCCTCTACGGGCCTTTACGGTGTAACCACAGTATAACCAGCGCTCGTCGTGACGTCACCAGAGTGCATCTGCTGATATCACCAGCAGTAGACGCAGTCCATTGGTCGAACAATAACCTACGACTTCCGGTTGGTCTGCTAGTAGGTACGCGCGCTCCCTGCTCTTCCTCGTGGTGTTACTCGCTTGTGCATGCGCACTTGCGAACCGGTAACTACGGCCCGCAAGGCAAGTGCCAAATCACTCACGTTCCAACACAGTCTTGCTTAGAGATCTGATTAGCTGCGTGAACAGAGTCCGACAGTGCTTTGCGATAGATAGACGGCATCCGTGCGCGGTGTTTGGCTGCAAGAACGCCGACTGGAAAAAGGAAACGACGCGACACCGGGTGCCTCATGATTACGCCCTGCACAATGTCTTGCTTGAGCGCATTGGAGCTGTTTCAGTGAGTTAACCTAGTATTCTTGTAACGAACGCATATTTTGCTCGCTTGATTAACTCTCGTTCTGTTTCCATGCCGAGCTCCCGGAAAGCGTAGTACGCCGCCGCCTCTAGAATACCAGGATTCAGACATATGCCGGGGAAATATGGGTGCAATGGGCTTCTGTCACCTCCCTGCAGCAAATTTCCGCTCGGCACTTGTACTCGCCACGCATAGACCGCACGCGCATCTGCATTGGTGATGTCATTAACGCGGAACGGGCTAACAGCCAGTGGCGAAAACAGCAGGACACACCAGACCATATCGTCGCCACGATCTGGGAAAGGCGGCGACAGCAGCCGTTCATCTCCAGTGGAAGTGCTTCGGCACGGCGTGTCACCGTGCGGATCCATTATATTGGCGAGCCTTTTCAGACGTGCGCGCAACACAGGGTCCATAGCGGCACGCTTTGCAGGAACACGTGCCTGCAAGGCGGGATCGCGGTAACCGGAAGTGGACAGTGTTTTGAAAAGCGTGTAGGCGATGACGTGTGCCACGTGACATTTGGAGGAGCACTCGGCGAGGAGGAGGTCAGCCGACGAACGGAGAGTAGTGAAGAGCGAAACGAGCGAGGGCCGCGTATTGATCATCAAAAGCGTGTGACTCCTCTATTACGGCACTATTTCGAAAGATTCTCGTGGCTACGTGTTCGTTGCAGACTCGTGCACAACTGCGACGCTACAACTAAATTTTGAGCTCTGTGTGGTTTAGGGGCCCTTTAAACCTGCAAGAGTGAACTCATAATATGGTCGATGTGCGTGCGTCTGCGTACAAGGAGGCGAACTCGCGACGCTTTTCTTTCGTAATTGCTCTTGGCCATTGACCGACCGCTTTCGCTAATAATAGGTCCAACGTCCCCATTGGCTCGCATTTGCTCATACGGGCACTTCTAGAGTAAAAGCTTTATTGTGAACATGAGCCAATGGCTCATATTTAACGAAAAGCTCTCACGTTATAGAACTGTTCCCAAGAACCGATTCCGGCCAATCGCAGTGCTAGACGTGCTAATATAGGGAAGGCGGCCGACCAAATGGCAAGCAGTTCTTACAGACACAAGGCTTCGTGAATTCGACCCGGGCTGTTTTTATTTTATTTTTTGCCTCTGTGTATGTGCGATTATTGCGGGTAGCCACCCAACTGCGCGGCCGCAAGCACAAGCAGTGGGGAAATGCCGCTATCAAGCGCCCCTTTGTGGTGCGCCCTTATGCTAGTGACAGCTCTGAGTGTTTAATTTAGAATAGTTAGCGGGAACGTACGTAGTCTCAACCGGCTGCAGCTCGGCTCTAATGATGGACAGTCTTTCTTCCTCAGTTTTAATACATGCTACTGACCAGTTTCTCTTCCAATGAACCAAAAGGAACGTTAAGGTTATGTTCATTTATATACTGATTCGGTGGTATCGCTCAAAACACACCCCTGTATAGCTCAGTGAGTATAGGCGCAGCGCTTTATCGCAAGTTCGAAATCATGGGTTCAATCTCGCATTCCGATGCGGGCGCAATGCAGAAACTCTAGCGCACCGTCCATTGGGTGCACGTTAGGAACCCCGGCTGAACAAAATTAATCCGCGGAGTCCCTCCTGTTGCGTTTCGCCTGCGACACGCGGTTTTGCCGGCGCGACTGCGGCGGGGCGGCAGACATTTTGGCCCGTTCGGCGTCGCCGCAACGCTCCCCGCCAGGCGTTTCCAGGCGTTTCCAGGCATGTTCCGATGCCACGTGTCTTCATGTGCGTGTGTGAGTGTATGTGCCATTGTGCCCGAACCAGGCGATGCGACAGCAGGGGTCACCCTCTCCTTCCAGTCATTGTGCCCGAACCAGGCGATGCGACAGCAGGGGTCACCCTCTCCTTCCAGTCATTGTGCCCGAACCAGGCGATGCGACAGCAGGGGGTCACCCTCTCCTTCCAGTCTTTGTGCCCGACCGGCGGCAGTGTGCGTCACCTTAGCCCATTGTACAAACACGTGCTCGTCTATTGAGGGGTTCCTTCTTGCCCTCAACTGCGAGAGTATAAAAACAGCTGCCCCCGGACGCCAAAGAGGAGGGCTCCGATTTCTTCTGTTGAGTAAAGTGCTCTCCCGTCTCTCTACTTCGGTCAACCTGACCGCCAACTCTTTGCGATGTTAAAATAAACAAGTTGTTTTGTTGTTACCAGTCGACTCATGCTTTGCCGGGACCTTCGGATGCTTCCAGTTGTACCCCAGGCCGCCAGGCCAACGCTACCCTTGGGGCTTGCGACCCAGGTACAACCACGGGCGTCAGCGCCGAGTTCCCAACCGATCGCACCAGCGGTGCGACCACAACAACCGATGCCATCGGTGGGATCCAAACACTCCCTACGGCGTGCGCCTCATGATCAGATCGGGGTTAGGGGTATGCAAAGCACCAGAACTTAATTTTAATTTCTAATGCTTCATACTTTTGGTCGTGCTACGCAATAGCTTTTGAGCGAAGACGTTTCCATCATCATAAGAAGTGTTGGGTCTTTTTTTTTCGTATCTTTTTTTCTCTCGCCCATTCAGTGATGTCATCAGCTAACAGATGTGCATCGCAGGCGTATACGTTCCGACCGGAGAGCCGAATCGGGTGCCTTTTTAAAGGCTCACCGAAAGTGGGAAGAACGCCAACGGCAGTTTCCACAAAACAGCGCTGCCCACTCTTCACTCTCAGCCCTCACGGCGCGCGTCCGAGCACCCTTTAGAAACAACGGCCGTTGTGAACCGCTTCTCGCTCGTGGTGCGCGGCGCTCCGCGAATATTTGCCAGACAGAAGGCCTGCTGAGATTTTTGTTGATGGCCACTTTAGCTACACGTAGGGTGAAGTTTACCTCGCTTGCCTGGCGTCCTAACCATTCGAAATAGAGCAAGTGCTCTTTATGGATTGAGTGCGCAGCAGTTACCAGTTTCGCGTATTTTCGAGTTTATTTGCTGTCATTTCTTTTACTGTGACCGCCTTGTATAGGATTGTTGCGTCGTTTGTCGCGATTCTTTCTTCGTTTCGATCGGGAAACATCGGGACAAGGAGCCTTCGGCCTCGCTGTGCACGTTTGTTGTTTTAAATAAAGGCAACGAAGTATATATTAAGATTGGTGACTCCTCTAGTTGACTTACTCATCCAGGTGGCCCCGGATGGCCATGCTCATTGAAATGCATACCTCACGTGGGAACAGCGAACAGTTGTTCGCTGTTCAGCGAACAGTGGGAACACGTGGGAACCTCACGTGGGAACAGAACAGCTCACAGTGCACATGCGCCGTAGAGAAGATGCACGGCGCGTGTCAAAGCACCTTCACACAATGGAGCCTGCTCAGTTACGCAATTAGAGTATTCTCAAGCAAGCAATAGCTCTTACCAGGACGCATACCCCACAAAGAAAGTACTGGCGGAGAATTTTTGCTGCGATGACCAACCAACCAGAGTTGTTTCTTTGTTTTTTTTTTTCTTTTCTCGTGATCGTGCAATGCTGCATTGATTGCTTTGGATGTTTACCAAATCAATCAATCAGTCAGTCAGTCAGTCAGTCAGTCAGTCAGTCAGTCAGTCAGTCAGTCAGTCAGTCAATCAATCAATCAATCAATCAATCAATCAATCAATCAATCAATCAATCAATCAATCAATCGTTCCCAGGAGCCGAGGTTTGCGCGTTCTTTTATTGTATTCTCATCAGCGAAGTGCGATACGACGGTGCATGGCTGACCGGTACGTGCCACAAGTGATAAATACAGAGAGCACACGTCGTAACACTCGAAAGTATTAGTAAATCAGTGGTATCACAGGGACGTAGAGGCGCCGTAGTCTAGGCACAAAATATAAAAAAAGGGAGTAATAGAACAATTTGGCTTAACCTCCCAAAAGTGCACGCTACTAGGGGTGCCCTAGTGGAGGCCTCCGGATAAAATCCGACATATTACATTCCACCCCCTCATCTTCAGAATGTAGCAGCCACGGCCGAGTATCGTACCGGCGCCTTCGTGCTCAGCTGCTCAAAGCCACATCCACTGAGCCGCCGAGGCACCACTTTGGCCTTCATTTTCTCCTGCGGTAACGTAACCATCCCTTTACTAAATAAACAAATCCAGATTTTCCGGAGGAATGCTCCTCTAAAAGAAACTGACTAAGCGTTACTTTTTTATTGTTCCTTTAAGTCCCCTCGCACTGGCGTTAATTTCAATATATATGCATCCCCAAACTGCCGCGACACAACACGCTGGCGCTGCGCGCGCATCACTTATTTCCCACGAGGCCTGCCGTCCCCAGCTGCAACGTCAAACCACTATGCGTGCAACAGTATAACTGATCGCGCAAGTTTTACTACGCGGCATTCTCCGATCTCTACGACGCAGCTGTGGGGAATGCTCAAGGGGAAAAAAAAAAAAACGTACTACTGGCGTTTCATTGCAACAATCGGTCTCACGGCCCATTCGAAGCACCTTGCGGGTCGTATAAAAATGTATTGGTGTTTACGTTAAGATGTTTCTGCGTTGTGGGAAAGTGCTGTACAAGAAAACGCTAACTGGAACGATGCATTTAAGGGCATATACTTTTTTTTTCAGCCCGTATTCCTCGAAATTGGAGCTAAGCAGAAATTTACTAGCCATATATCATGCTTTAAGCACTGATTGACTTCACTTCTTCCCTTTAAATATGTTCCGTGCACGCATCGAAATAAAACTTAATTATTTTTTTAATCATCGTACTGGCGATTCATCGCACCAGCTCTGATGCTCGCCACTGCTATAACATAGTTGCTGTGCAAGTCGTTTCCTCTCAAATGCTCTATAATAATCAGTATGTACTGATTATTATAGAGCATTTGAGAGGAAATGCGGCAGCCCGGCCACGGCGGCCGCATTTCGATGGGGGCCAAATGCGAGAACACCCGTGTGCTTAGATTTAGGTGCACGTTAAAGAACCCCAGGTGGTCGAAATTTCCGGAGTCCTCCACTATGGCCTGCCTCATAATCAGAAAGTGGTTTTGGCACGTAAAACCACATAATTTAATTTTAATCGCTGAAACACGTGGTATGCAGAGGCCCTTACATGCACCGTAATTTCGAGTCCGGCACCGTTACTGCAGCTTTTCTTTCCGCTTTCACCCGCTATATAAGGGAACGCCAAGAGAAAGCGATAGAAGAAAAGAAAGTAAGGCGGCCAGATCAGACATTATTATTGCAAAGACAGCGCACCAGCTGACACATGGAGGAAACCCGAAAGGAGACTGGCGCTCAAGTGCAACTGAACCGAGTTGCAATTCATCGCTCGCGTTTGCCTGCGTTTGTGCTCGTCCATGTGCCCGCAAGTGCGCTGCTTCTGCATCAGGAATCAGTAATCAGTAAGAAGGAGAATGAATAGGAGACAAAGAGCCCAATTTAACGAATAACAGCGCGAAAACGACGATGTCGAGAAGGCGACACACACACGTCGCCTTTTCGTCCTCGTCATCTTCGCGCTGTTATTCCTTCACTGTGAATCAGAACCAACTAGCCCACGGACGAGCCTTAACAAAGGGCATTAGTGGCGTCAACTGCACTATAGAACATGCTCTAGGTGGAGTTGGCTGCACATCGAGGTGCACATCGAGTCATTAAACGGTCAACGAGACCTGTCGACTCGAGTTACTGTAGCAACGCCCTCGCTGCAATCTGAGCCAGTAACGACGCGCGCGGTCCATGGTCCAAGGATCTTCGTTTCTTAAAACAGTCTCGAGTCCTGTCGGTGTCAACGGAGGCCAAAGTGAAACTCGACCTCTACGCATGTCCAAAGTTGTCCAGGTGTCTCCCATCTACAGGCAGGGCACGTGCCGATTTTTACGGGCGTGGTCCCCACATCGCTGTGCTTTGCCTCGCTTTCGTGTGCTTGACAGCCACCCGGTTACATTCCAGCCTGAACCACACGGAAAGTGACTTTCCGACGTATTTTCTTCTTTCTTTTTTTTTTTCGCTTTACTTCGTCCAGCGTTGGCGCGGCCATTTCACGAACCAATGTCATAGAGTTGTTTTATGTTATATACCACTGCTTGTTCATGAAATGTTTCCTAAGCGCGCGTTCCGGCATTCTGAAACGATGAAGCCTACAGTAATCGCATCGAGTATTAGACTTGCATGTAGTCCTTAGCTGGCGAGCGCCATGCGCCGGGTTTGGCACAGCGCCAATAGCCCTGCTTTAAACCCCTGCCTAAGCCGGCGCCATCTGTTTGGCTAGAATAACGTGGCAGGAGATTAAGTGGGAGAACGTACCGTTTGTTATCATGGTGTGTCCCAAGTTTTCAAGCCATCGAATCAAAAATAGTCACCGACTTCGGCGGTGCCGAGCAGTTAAAGCGACATGTTGGCTCCTAAGAAAACGGGCACCGCTTCGAAGGTGCGTCAAGAATTGTTTTTCTTACGTCACTTTTGCCGGCATGACCTCAACCGATCGACTTCCAGAATCGTCGCGTTGTTCTGTTTCCTCTGAACAGCAAAATTGTTGCAATACTGTCCGCACGACTCTGGAAAAATTCTCACGGGACGTCACAGACGCTGAATTGGAATGTTATTTACAGCGTTGCTGGGGATGAGGAGATGATCGCGGTTACGTGCAGCTCTTCACAGTGCCTGCAGCTCTACAACAGCATGGCGTCAGCGACGCCATCTATCAATGGGTCTCGGTAAAATCTAATGATTCATTCGTCCGGTTTCGCGTCCCAAAACAACAAGCGGCTACCAATGGCGCCGTATAGTGGAAGGCTCCGGATTAATTTCGACCACAATGGACTGTCCAACGGGCACACGCGAGATTTTGCTATTCGCGCGTAAGGAAACGCGGCTGCCACGACCAGAAATCAAACCCGCGACCTCGTGCACAGCAGCACCTCTTATAGAAGGAGCGGGACAGGGAGGGAGAGAGAAAAAAATTGACTCGCCATCCCAGCCATGCGAAAGTGGATGTCTCCAGCGAAGCTATTGGAAACCACCACTGTACAACTGATGCAATGATCCACTGTGCAATGCTTTATGGCTTGAGAGTAGTAGTGCTATGTTAGAGTAATTGTAGTAATTGGAGTAATAGCACTTTTGAGAGCACGTAACCGCCCATAGCGGTGCTCTAACAGCATTGAAATAAGTTGGTAAGGCTGGTAATTTTATATACGAAAGGCTAGCGGACCTCACTCCTTACGTCGCAAGCTGCGGTCGCCGCGGCAGCTTGTGTAACAGTAATTTTTTTTACCGGGAAACGTATGCGGCGAGCGTTACGTGCTTCGCATTGCATGTAGGCCCAGGAGTGCCTTATCATAAATTATGTGGCTTGGACGCTTGTTTTGAGCTTGGTTTTATGGAAACGCATGCTGTTCTGTATGATGTATGCATATTTCCAAAGAATACATGCACTGTTCGCTTCACTTGAGTGCGTGTAGCCTCTGCCTTACGGGAGGGTATGAGCCATTGCTTTTGGGGGTACGAGCCATTAATGATGATAGTTTTTTGTCGACGTTGCGCCACGAAGAAATCCCGGGATACTAGCCATAGACAGCTTCGCTGTAATGAACTTTACTGTTGCCCTAGGAGGGCTTCTCATTGTGAGAAATGTGCGTCGCTGCGGACTTCCTTCCTCTAGTCCAGGGCCTCCATGCAAACAACCACCGCGTAGGCTCAGCGTATGAAGGCGAGCTGGTCCTCCAGGATCGGGCTGGTCAAGGCCGCCTCCCGCTGCTGCAATGCGGGAATTTTGTGTGCCGGGTTAGGTTGGCAGGCCCACGTGCGTGGTGTGGTGTAATGCCTTATCCCCGCAATGTGGACGTTTCTCTTCGTACGTGGTAGAATGCATTTTCTTTAAGCGGATATACCACGGAAAGGTGCCTGTCTGAAGCTCGTACTCAGAAATTTTGGACATTGCCCCTTTGAAAATCTGTTGAACTTCACCGCCCCACACCAGCGTAACTCAACGGGCAGCACTTTCATAAATTATATTTCAAATGATCGACCCAATTTTAACAACTTTTCGCTAGCAAGGTCGAGAGGGTACTTCCTTCTAATAACATGCGCATTTAGGTCACTTAGCTCTTAGTGGTGCGTTAGAACAGCGTTTTGCTCCTGACTAAAACACTGCTACAAAGCAGCAGCGAAGTCAAGTGCTGTGAATGCGCGTGGAATTAGAAGGAACTACCCTATAGGCGTTCCTACTTGAAGGTTGTTGAAACTCGGCCAATCTTTTGCAATATAGTGCTTTTTTTTTTTTAATTGTCCTCTGAGTTACGCTGGTGTATTGCAGCGAAGTTGGTGTTTTGCGACAAAGGGGCAATATCCCAAATTTCTGCACATGGACGCCAGCGTGTCGCTTGCTCTTTGCTTAGCTTAGGGTCAGGCGTAGGACATCGCCTCCTGCTGCCCTTTACGAGCTCCAGTATTTCGCCGCATCGTTGGCATACGGGCTCCGGTAGCCACGCCTCAGCCCCCGCTCGGTTAAGTGCGGCCTCGAGCGATGGCGTCAGCCGTGTGGTTTCCGCCTGCACGTCCTAGAGCCCATAGTATATGAAGTTTGGCCCCGGGACTTGCGCCCTGAATGAATCTCATGACCATCTTGCCCAGCCTTCTGTTCAAACGATTCGTGCAGGCTTGCTGCGAGTCGACGTTTATGATCGAAGATTCTCCCCGCGCGTTGCCGATGGCTATTGCTAGAGTAACAGTGACCTCTCCAGCCTCGGAGGGTGTGCAGCCTCTGACGTTGACGCTGCCGATGTCTGTGCACGTGGAGTCCACTGCCATAGCAGCAACCGCTGATTTTCCAGCATGACAAGCGGCGTCCGCTATATACCGGGTCCGCGCTGCCCGCCAGTCGTTCCTCTAGAATCTTGGCTCTCGCTTCCCTTCTACCTCGATGCAGTTCCGGGTGCGTGTGCCGTGGAATCTGGAAGACCGAGTAGGTTGCCCTACTTTCGTCCAGGACTTGTACGATCTCTCTGATGTTTTCGAGGCAATCTCGGTAGCCGATTGATTCTTTTTGGTAGAGATCTGCCGGTCTTCGTTAAGACGAGCCGTTCAACTTGAAAGTTGAGCAGCGCGTCCTGATGAGAGTGAGCCACGGTACTGGCACTCGTTGTGCGGATTTCTTCTCAAGACCAATGTTGCCGTTCATACATTTATTATATAATGCGTCATCATTAGGATCGCAAAAGTGAAAAACAAAAGTGCGTGAAGCCGGTCACGTGGCAGAGGTAAAGAGGGGATGGGGGAGCTTAGATAGCCTGGCTTGTATGTGTACTATGGTTACCGATTTCTTGACAATATGTCACCAAGGCGTTTCGTCAAGCAAGCCACCACACAACACCTATCATTGGGCATTACCACAAAGGCGCGCGCCTTCATAGCCGGCTGAAGGCCGTTACGGATTGAGTTATCCGGTGTGTCAGCGTCGCATCCGCTACGTGTATACCAGATGGCGCACGTGCCACTGGTCTTATCACTCCTTAAGGCTCAGCGCGTCTTGCATCAAACAGGAGCGTGTTGTCGGCTGCAGGCGGGATCTAACCTTGGGAGACTTGGCGGCGAGATTCGAAGCAACGTCTGCTACTGTCACAATAAAAGGGTACACCTCGTGCATGTATCGTGCCAGCGCGGTGGCGCGCCCGTGACATCCGAAATTCGCAAAGTTTTTTTTTTTTTTTTTTTGCATTGCCCCTGTTGACTCGTGTGATTCCTCGCGTGATCGAAGGCAATACCAAAATAAAAAAAATTACAACAGAAAAATATTTTTTGCGCTCTTTTGTTTTTTTAAGCACGACGCTCAAAGGACCCGGTTGTATTAAACGAGAGACGGGGAAGCGGGGCAGAGGGGGGGGGGGGAGGAGTAAGCTTGCATATATAGCAGCTTGTTAAACTCTCTCGCATACTAAGGGAGGGAGGACGACGAATATAAGAACAAAAATGGCCTCGACATTTTTTTTTTTTTTTTTTTCGTGGCACAGCATTTCCAATCACCGCGAAATCGCTGCTTCTTTTTTGACCGCATAATTCGTCGTCGGCTGGAAGCGACGCGTTGCCCAACGGAGTGCACGCTCCACTACGCCTCAGCACGGTTGTATACACACGGCACCACGTCGTCGCGTCCCGCCCGCGAGCGCCCAGGAAACGAACGTCGCCTGCCAGCGTGGAACGAACGGGCTTGTATATAGGAACGGCGCCAGAAATCCTTTCATAGAAACGCATCGCCGCGACGCCAAGGGCGTCGGACGTCACACGTGTATACACGGCCTGACAAAAGGAGAATCCCTGCGTCTCCTGCTCGCCGGTGCATGAGGGAAAATCCGCCTGGTGCGCACGAAATAAAAGAAAGAAATCAACTTCTGCCCACATACAGTTATCGCGCGAAAAGCTTGCTTAACCACAAACCCCCACCAGGGCCAGTATTCGCACAAAAAGAAATGGTTCTTAAGAATTTTTCGCAAGAGTCGGTGCCAACCGTCAATCTTAGAGTTCGACACAATACTGGCGAGGGCGGTCGGCCAATGGCAAACCGTGCTTACGAACGAAAAGCCTCGGGGAAATTGGGCCGGCTGGTGTCTGTGTTGAAGTGAACGCTCCTGGACTTCACCTGTCCCCGCCTCCGGAACACATAGCGTGTAGTGTGCACGTATTAGTTTTGACGACATGCCGGAAGGCCGATTGCAAAAGCTGCGGAAATGGCCTAGCTTTGCGGTTAATTTTGGCGTATACATTTGAGTAGGCGTGCTCGAATGACACTCGCTCAGAACATTTGTCACGCGTCCAATTAAAACAAAGCGAAGAGAGAGAAAGCCACAGAAAGAGCACGGCTAGATCTTCCCTCAAACAGATCGAATGTTTTCCCGGGCTCTCGGTCTTCCCTTCTTGCCTTAATAGCAACCTAAAGAGATGAATTATTTGAGCTGCATTAGCAAATTACCCTGCTACAATAACAAAATAATTCGTAGGGTGAGCATCTTTGGTAAGCCAAAATAGAAGCAAAAAGGAAAAAACGGGTGGCGATGGCCGTTGTGAAGTTCGCCCACCGTCTCGCCTTGACGTCATAGATTTTTGAAGCTTTTTCTCGTTCCCAGTTAATTTTTCATCGGTAGAGAGGTACTGTATTCCAAAGGGGCCGAAAACTCAACTTAGCACTTCCTGAGAAATTATAATGCGCCACAATGGCCCAAGTACGAGAACATGCGCCCAAATGAATGATGTCACACAGACGTACACAGAGAGCTGAAATTTCGGAGCGAAATTAAAAAAAAAAGGAAGTTCTGCCTTAATTTTCCAATCAAGCTTTTACTCCGTAACCCAAGAAAATAGGGCTTTGAGCAAACACTTTATCAGTCTAAAGTGATTTAATTGTCTGCTTAGAATGCCTTTAAAGCTGACCGGTGACGTCATTGAGTGAAAACCACTCGCACTACGCGTTGTCAGAACAGTATGGAGCACCTGGCCCTGCCAGAAAATTCCTGGGGGAGCAAAGTCTTCCACCATACGCAAAAAAAAAAAAAAAAAAAGTCTCACGGCATCGAAACAACGTCGATCGGTGCGCTCCCCCTTTTCCTCGGGCGGTGGTGCAGCAGCAGCAGCAGCAGCTCAACTCTCCGGGTCCGGTCCCGCATAATGTATGTATATCTGCCGCGAGCGAGCAAGAAGAAAAGAGGAGGGCCGAGACTGGTTTCTTCCGCGGCGGATTTCGACATGGCAGCGCGCCACCTTCGGCACCGCACGCGAACACAAGAGACCAACACGCGCACACACCAGCGTGCGTCGCCCGCGACCGTCGCGCAGGCATCGGCGGGAAGGCACCTATGCAACGCGGCCGACGTCTGGCGGTGCCGGGATGGAAGAGGTGCCGCCGAACCACGGGAGAGGGGCTTCCTCGTCCTTATCTGCGCCCAGCGAGCGATGTGCCGCGCTACAGGCCGCTACGCATGGCGCCGGGCTGGTGCCGCGCAGCGCGCCGGTATGTCATGTTGCCGCGGCATGTCTTTTTTGCATCCCCCGACGCGCCCGAGAGCGGCGGAACGAGACGCGCTGCTAAGCGCACGACTCGGCGAAACTTCGCTGTCTGTTGAGTCACGGGCCGAATTCACAAAGCCTTCTCAGCCCGTATTCACAAAAGCGAAAAAAAAAGAATATTACGCTAGAATGGTTCTTGAGAACAAATTCCAGTCAGTTGTGATGCTGGACGCATCACCAGCGAGGACGGCCGGCCAGTGTCGAACAGCAATTACGAATGAAAAGCTTTGAGAATTCCACCATCCCCCCGTTCGAAGGCGCCGTGCTTGCCATTGGCGAGCCGGCTTGATTGATGATATGTGCATGTCCAACGTCACAGTTGACCGGAATTTGCTCTTACGAAATATTCTAGGGTTTAAAAACTTCTTTTTGTGCGTGTGTGTAAATGAACGAGGGTTCAATTCTTTCCCATCTTCGTCACTGGCCTGGGCAACGTCTCTTGAGCTAACGGGTGCAAGAACGGCTAAAATAAGAACTCAGATATCCTACTGATGATAACAAAGTTCATAATCAGCACTACACAGATGTTATAAAGGCGTAAGGTGTTATTACATGTACCTACTACAAAGAACCTCGCCGTCTGGCGGCGCAATTTAGTAACTGAAATTGAAGACTCATTACGACTTTTGAAGGTTTCCTTGCCTCTTCCCCCGCTTTTCAGGTGTTAACTGTTCGCTGCTGCCTTGCACAATTGACCGGTACCGGATATGCTCATTCAAACCAGAATTGGATATCCTACGAAGAGAGGCGGCCGCTGGTGCGGCAAATCATGTGTCTAAGCAAGGACATGCGCTCCAACACAAACTCGTTCTCATTGTCAAACCGTTGGCGTCGTTCCACCGTCATCATTTCATCCCCTTCATTCCACTGCGATCATTCCTTCCTAGTCATACCGTCTTTCATCATTCTACACTCTTCTCTCTGCCGTCGCCAATGCGTTCTCATCTCGTCATCCCGCCGCTGTCATAATGCCGCCATCACTCCATCATCATTATTACATCGTCGTCAATACATCGTCATCATGCCGTCGTTGTCACGACGTCGTAATCATGCAGTCGTCGCCATTGCAGGGTCGTCGTACCGTCGCCGTCATGCGTATAGGATGCGCACGTTCGAGCACCGCAAGTTTATGGCCAGCGAGGTGTTTTCCGGTGACAATATGCCCAAGTTGGTCGTGAGCCATATGCTTGCAAGTGGTCTAGACAAGAATGGCGTTTTTCGCGCGCACCATCGAAAGCTTCACTTAAACTGATCCCCACAGCGCGTGGGTTCTGCATACTCTGTCTTTCTTATTTTTCTTTTTTCTTTTTTTACAGCGCTATCTATATAGTACAAAAGCCCTATAGGGCCCTGCAAATCTGGGCGAGATCTCCTTTTCGCTCGCCTCACACGTTCCTGGAGCTCCTGCTTTCCCCGAACGTACACGAAGCGACCACTCAATGCGCATCACGTCTCCCGTTCCTCTTTTGTGTGCGCGCGCGCTCACATGCGCTATATATCCAACCGGCCGGTACGTCGCGCGCATTGGCACACTTTTAGTTTGACATCGGCGAGTGCGGTATTTATTTCGACGCCGCACTCGCTGCGGCTCTCCCACGGTGTTCGCGACGTGTGTGCGCACACGCCGCGACGCGCACACCACGCCGTGCAGCGCCGGCCGCGCTGCTCGCGCGCTGCGGCTTGGCGCCGCCCCTCGTCCCCGCCGCCGTAGCGCGTCCTTGCGATCCCATCTCGGCGGGCGAATTAGTCGACGGCCTTCGGAGGTATACTTCCCAAAACATCTGTTCGCCTCGGCCGCTGCTTCTGTATCGCTGGCGGGCACGAGCCGCCGGCGAGGAGCGCGCGCGCGCGCGCGCCCCTCGGCTTATTACGCGACGCGCCGCTGGGCTTCTATATACGCACTGATGTAGCATGCAGCCGATGCGCTCGCGGCAAAGGCAGATTGCCGTGCGCGGCTTGGAGCGCGCGGCCGCTCCATTATAGTAAAAAAGAAAGAAAAAAAAAGCGCCGCATGCACGCGGTTGGACGCGTGAACCGCGCACGTGTCCTTTCCCAGGTGGTCCTCGCTTCGGACGCAGCAGGCGACCCCGCGGGGCCTTGCCCGGAAGCGGTGAATTATATGCCACTAGGAAACGTCGGCTAGATTAAGATTTGATTTGCGAGGCTTTCTGTTTCGCGGGTACAATTAAACTGGAGAAAACCGCGAATAACAAACTGCATGAAAGAACTCCTCGGCTGCACGCCACGATGAGGGCTCTCCTGCTCCTTCATTGAAGGGGCCGCGTCTTCTCTGTTATCCTCAGCCTTCACCCTACGTTACATTTTTTTTTCTGGTAAGCGTGCAGAGTACATGCTACCCCTCCCAGCTCGCGAGAGGAAGGGAGGTTTGTGGCGACGTCCCAATATCACGGCGCGAGTATTGGAAAGACGCCGAAATTAAACGCGGGATTCGCTAGAAATCCTCATGCGGTTTGTCACTTCAACATTTTTTTTTTTTTGCCGCATAGTATATACGTAATCAGCGGACAAAGATGCACCGAAGGCTTTTACAAACTGCGTTCGGCTAATTTTTGTCGAAGCCCTCCCTGCAGATAACTTTAAACAGTCTCTGCTCTTGACTCGTAAAGTCACCTCGCGCTACTGTTACCCACAGCTATCGAATGAACTGTGTGATTGGGCATCATCATCGTCGTCGTTGTCGTCGTCATCATCATCATCATCATTACCATCCCACTTTTATGTCCCCTGCAGGACGAAGGCATCGCCCAGTAATGTCCAATTACCGTCTGCGCTAGCTAATTCCAACTTGCGTCTGCAAATTTCCTAATTTCATCCCCTCACCTAATTTGCTGCCTTCTTCGACTGCGCTTCCTTTCCCTTGGCACCTATTCTGTAACTCTACTTTTCCAACGGTTATCTGCCCTGCGAATTACATGGGTTTCCCAGCTCCGTTTCTCTCTCTCTCTATATATATATATATATATATGTGTATATATATATATATATATATATATATATATATGTGTGTGTGTGTGTGTGTGTGTGTGTGTGTGTGTGTGTGTGTGTGTAAAGAGAGATAAATATATATAACATATATATGTGCCTATTTTTTTTTCTTGCTCTCGTCAAGTGTCGTAAACAAAAGGACAGCACAAAAAAATCTGCAGATCGCATGCGCTGTGGGAAACGGTTTAAGCGAACCTTTCATAGGTATGTACTTGCGAGGAATGCTCTTCCTGTTTAGCCATCATTTGCAAGTAGAGACGACACGCACCTGTTGGACACATTTCCACTGGTAACCTCCTCGCCCAACATAAACTTGCGCTCCTTCGTGCACATGCCACTCGTGATAAACGACGACGACAATGGCATGACAACACCGGAATCACTACGACAATATGAAAACGATGAAATGACCACGACTGCATGACTACGATGTAATGATGACAACGGCATGACGACGAGGTAACGACGGCGACGACGATGGCATGACGACAATGGGATTACGAGGCTGGAATGACAATGATGGTATGATGGCGACGACAACGTGAGGCCGATGCCGGAATGATGGTATAACGACGGCATGACTACGTTGGTATGACCATGCTGATATGGCGACTGTATGACGACGACGGCATGACGACAGAATGGCGACGACGGCGGGATGATAAAGCAAAAGCGTTACCACATAGGAATGACGATAGTGGAATCACTAGGCCAAAATGACGACTATGGAACGACCATGACAGCATGACGGCGACGCTGTGACGACAACGGATTGCCGACAATGACGTGGCGACAATGGGAAGACAATGACGGCGTGACAACGACGGTACGTAAGGGCAGACGGCTCACGCCCGTCCGCGCGTACGTGCATCGCCTGCCGCTGCGGGCCGCCTCGATTCGTACTATATTCGGAGTTTGTTCGGACTATGTTCGGCACCGGCCAATCATCTAAGACTGTAGCCATGATCCAACAGGGGTGATAACAGCCCGACAACGACGGCGTGATTAAGACATTACATTCAGCATGACCTATGCATTCGGCAAGATATATATATATATATAATGTAATGTAATATATATGTAATGTAATAGCGGTTAGCGCTGATGTTCTTGTGGGCCAGTTTCCAAGAATGTTGTTTTCCGTTAGGAGGCGCTTGTCCAGTTGGTCTAGAGTGGCTGAGACGGCTGTTATTTGCGGGTTGAAACGAGGGCACTCGCAAAGAAGGTGCGCGATCGTTTCCCTGCACCCGCAGAAGTCACAAAGTGGACTATCGGCCATTCATATGAGAAAGGAGTACGCATTTGAAAATGGTATTCCAAGCCATAGACGGATTAGAAGGGTTCCGTCAGGTCGTGGAAGGTCGAACGGAATACGGAGCTGAGAATTAGGATCCAGGGTATGAAGGCGTGCACTTGTGAAGTCGGATGGTTTCTACTGAACCAATGTTAGGTTAAGCACAAGCGGCGGAAAGATGTTTCGCTGCGTCGCCTCTCGGAAGAGGAATGGTAACGCAGTTGACGCCGTCATGCGCAGATCGGGCAGCTGCGTCCGCTTGATCATTGCCATGTGTGTGTGCCACAGTGTCTATGCAAGCACTGATATATTATATCGTGCCCATCGTCAACTACTCGATGGTGAACTTGTCTGGTCTCTGCGACGAGCTCTTCATGTGATCCATGGTGCAGTGCCGAGAGTAAACTGGAGGGCTGCCTTCGAATCACAGAAGATTGACCATTGATGTTGTGGTTCCTCCTGAATCAAATGAAGATCCGCACGGAGGGCTACCACTTCAGCTGCTGTCATTGATGATACATGCGACGTTTTAGCTGTATTTTGACAGATGTTGCTGGAATCCCCACCGCGACAGCTGAACTTGTAGGTGTGACTGAGCCATCGATGTAAACGTGTACGCGGCCACTGTGCACCTCATGCAAAAGTCTAATATGGCATGTTTCAGGGCAAACGACGGCATGTTAGTTTTCTTCGCGATTCCTGGGACGGTGAGGCATATTTCAATATTGTTCAGGCACCATAAATGTGAGGATGGTCTTGCTGCAGGCGTGTAGTTCGATGGCAACGAGGCATGATTGGCAGCAATTATACGACTCAAAGTTGTGTGTGGCCTTTCTGCTGGTAAAGAAGCAAGATGGTGAGAAGGTAATCGGGAAACGTGCTGAATATGCGCCTTGAGAGCGTCGGGAGCTATGTACGTTGATATTGGGTGATCTCGCCCTATCACAATCGTTGCCGCTGTAGATGCACACTTCGGAAGGGCGAGACACGTCCTAAGGGTTTGAGCTTGTATATTCCATGGAGTACACGCAGGTTTGTTTCGCAGGTGTCACCCAGCACAGGGAGGCTGTATCTTGCGAAACCAAGGAACAAGGCATCATAAAGCTGCAGCATTCAATAGCACCGATATGCCCCATGACTTCCCGCCGAGAAAATTGAGAAGGTGTGTTATTGTCGTTAACCTCCTCTTCAGGTATACGAAACGTGCGGGCTCCATGGGTCGCGATCGATAATTACTACTAAAAAGCGGAGCTTCCGTGCGATTGCAATTGCTCGCCCATTGACGCTTATAGAGTACTGCCTCATTGCCCTCCGAGTGAATGTAACAAGGCAGCATTTCTCTGAAGGTAGCTCTAAATTTTGTTTTAGCAAATACGTTAGCGTACCTGCCTTTCGTAGCCTTGCTCGTACCTGCGGTCGTGTTACAGCAGACGCCCAGATGCAGATGTCGTCAGCATAGATTGATACCGAACTGTGTTGGGCAAGCATCGCGCAAATCCAACGAGCACTAGGTTGAATAGTACCGGGCTCAACACCCCGCCTCACGGTACTCCTCGGAATGTTTGATGGCGAATTGTGGCGCCGTCCTCGGACATCACGGAGAAATGTATGCCGGTCAAATAACTGCATAGCCACTGAAAAGTGCGGCACACAGATTCCAGCTTCAATCAGAGTCTCTATAATGGAATTATGTGCTACATTATCGTAGGCATCTTTAAGTGTCAAGGAGCACTGCCGCAGTGAGTCGTTTCAGGTTCAAAAAAAAAAAAAAGAATTAAATTATGGGGTTTTACGTGCCAAAACCACTTTCTGATTATGAGGCACGCCGTAGTGGGGGACTCCAGAAATTTCGACCACCTGGGGTTCTTTAACGTGCACCTAAATCTAGAGTCGTTTCAGGTCTTTTTGATGTTGAACACACGTGACCAAATCGATGACATTATCTGTGGATGAACGCCCATGCCGGGAGCTATAGCCATATATCATCGGGATGCACGTTGTAATTTTCCAGGAACAATTTAGCACATCGGCGCCGCCTAGAAGTGCGTGTAATCTCGGGTACACTTGGCACGCGGTCTCGCATGGCCGTCTTTACGATGCCGGACCGCACGCAGCACAACATCTGTGCACACTTGTACACGTTACCCTGTGATGGCCAGGCACTTCGTCGGTAAATTCATATCAAAGGTCATCCACATGGCAACCCAGTGCCACTCGCGAGGGCGAGTAAGACGTGCGCACGATCAAAACAGAAGGAGAAATAAAAATAAATTGATCATCCACTGCCGCTTTCGTACAGCACATGATAACTGCTTATAAAGGAAAGAAAAAGTTGGCTTTGACCTAGCTGAACGCCGCACCAAGCTATAACGAAGTTCTCGGGGACACACACATATATATATATATATATATATATATATATATATATATATATATATATATATATATATATATATATATATATATATATATATATGTGTGTGTGTGTGTGTGTGTGTGTGTGTGTGTGTGTGTGTGTGTGTGTGTGTTTGTGTGTGTGTGTGTGTACTATGACCACGGTGCTTTTAAATGTTCTACAGAACAATAGCATGCGCCATGCAGACAGATACTGTGATTTAACTTTGGCCGTGAGTACTTGTCGATGTTGCACGACACGATTGCGGTATGCATTGTGTGTCATTTATTTGATACGTCATTGTTTTCATATCGAGAAAATCGCATGTTAGAGGGAAGCTATGGGAGAGAACCTCTCCATCTTTCATTAAAACACCACCCCTCTTTCACAACCCTCCCTCTCTCTTAGGATCACTTCGATTGCATTCATTCATTAATTCCATTAATTTTTGTTTTCCGGTTAACCACCTTGCCGCATCTCATTCCTCTCTGATCTATTATTTTTCGTAGCTTGGAGCTAACATCACGCGATTCTAACTTGTTTTCCAAGCACGTATTTTCCTTCACTTTGCGGGTTTATTTCGAACTCATTTAATTATTCAGTGTTCAAACGCTTTGAGTTGTCAACTAGTTGCCATTCGGTGGGAACACTGCCACGGGAAGGCTGTGGTCCAGGGGTTTCTTTAATAAAGCGAAACGTTAGTTGTGGAACCATCTCTAGTTTTCTTGGGAAGGTGATCTGGCCTCGCCACGATATGGGACGGTGTCAGCACGTACATTGCCATAACCGAAGCAGCGGGAGACGGGAGGTGTGAACAAAGGGGAGAAGACAAGAAGCTACGCCGTTACGCCGTCATTCCGTTGCCGTCACTTTGTCGTCGTTTTTCAAAAGTCGTCGCGCCGTTGTGATTTCGATTGTCACCGCCCTCTTCTTGTCGTTCTCGCCACGCGGGCTCGCATTTATACACGCAGTAGAATACTACACAATTGGACATATCGGCAAGTCTGCACCATTCCGCTGTCGCTAGACTTGGGCAATCATCCCCCGATGGTTGCTGCCGAAAATCTCGAGCTGACAAGCAGTCGCGTGGAGACGACTACAAACTTATACGTATCCGCACACATGGCGAACCACATGTTCCCCGAGGCCAGGAGCGATAGGTGTAATCTTTGTGGGGCGAGAGGGACCCTCGACCACATAATATGGGAATACCCGTGCTTTCCAGGAGTAACGCACAATATTGGTAGTAGAGACACCTGCGAGACCCTGCTGTGCAGCTCGGACTCTGAACTCCAGCTCCGGCTCGTCCAACTGGCTGAAGAGGCTGCTGGGACCGAAGACCTTTCTGCCTGCATCTGTGTTTGAAAATGATTCTATCTATCTCCCGTGTTTTTTTCACGAGCATGCCAGCGTTTCCGTTCATGCATCGTATTCTACCTTGAGGCTTTCCGCTGAACTGAGTCGGTTGAAACTATAGGAGGTAGTGTGAGAGAGCGTAAGAAAGCACGTATGTGGAAAACGCGCGCGTACTCGCATCGCAAAGTTTCCAAGTGCAGCCTCAACTCACGTTGTATTCCTTATTACACTGAAGTATACGAAGAAAGCTCAACGATTTCTTATAGGCCGAAGTGAGGATGCCGAGAGTGACGTATAAGGAGCGGCGAGAAATACTATGCTATATAGAAATCTGGAAAGACCACCCCGCGATGCAAAGCCATTGTTGAGGAATGTGATTGGTTGAAGAAAGCTGAGGTAGTCTTGCTACGTAATCAGCTCAAAGAAGAACTACGACGGCTAGGAGGCGATGTAGTCAGGGGTCAGTGTTGAAGGAATATGAGATCGGCCTATGTAGCAAAGACGGTGACCAGACACCATCGACGGACAATTTCGGAGCAAAACAAAATAGAATATGTTATACGGCGAAGTGGAAAAGCACAGCCGAAAAAGCGCCCGAGTTAAAGAACCCCAGGTGACCAAAACTAATCCGGACCCTTCCGCTACATGGTTAACAGCCTTCCGCATTAGCCAAACATCATCTTTGCTGTCCTCAGCATTTAAAATCGACGAAACTCTTCTAACACACGTATCCATCAGCACACGCAAAAAAGCACTATTAAGCCAGTGGAAGTCATGATAGGGATATAGCCATGCATGAGGTCGCGGGTTCATTTCCACTCTGCGAAGACCACGTTTCGATGAGGGCGGATTTTGACAACACGCGGTTATGCCATTTTCGCTCACACTCGTTAAAGAACATCAAGCCGTCGGTATTAAACCCGAGTTCTCCACTACACCGTCCTTCGTAATGCAGGCGTATCAGACGTGGCACATTAAAAAAAAAATGCAAGGAACTATCTAAATCTAGACAGTTACCGACATACTGAGTTACACGCTCGGCATCCACTAATATACGAATCTCTTGAACACAGAGTCTGTGCCACAGTAACGAACTAACCCTCGCGAAAAATTATCATTGAGTGTTTCGGTCCGTCAATCGTTCTGGCCTCCGTTCTTCGATTTCGATCCCAGCGGCTTCGATCACGTCTATCGAGAAGCACCTCGTCCACTTTTCGCGAGCCCCTATACTCATCCCTCCCCCGACCTCTGCGTTAGCATGCCATAGATCCCCGACTGACATTTGAATGCGAAAACGGCGGGAGCACGTTTCGCGGACCATCTGCGTTTTCCGGCCGGCAATTAGTCGCGGCACTCAATGGTATGGGCTCGCGCGAGCGGAGACCGAGAGCTCAGCTCGCGCGGGTGCCGTCTCTCTGTCCGCAGCGCTTCGTGGCACAGCGCCGCTGCAACGGCGGGGGGGGGGGGGGGGGGGGGGGGCACGTCGCGAGCATGCAGGGGAGCACACCTGCTGACCAAATGAGACGGCCTATTGTTTCATTTGCATCGCAGACGAGACCTGCTCTCCCTCGCCGCCCCGTCCTAATACTTATGCCCCCGTCGTATATGTGCGTCCTGGTGCCGGTGGGTTGCGTGACGCGTCATCTACTTCAGGAAGGCCAGAGGGAGGGGAAGAAACCCAAAATTAAGAAAAGCAATGTAGCGCGATATTCGTGCTCGGGAGACACACGGTCCCCACCCTTCCCCAGCTCGACTCGTGCCTTCCCCAGCCTGTGCACAAGCGTGAGAGATGCAGAGATGACGGCGAGTAATGCGCACGGACAATGCGTGCGGTCCGCGTGTGTACGGCGAGATCTTTCGAGACGCGCCCACGCCAGCCTTACACGCTTTCTTTTGTTCTCCGTGCTTAAACTTTTACCAGAGTCCTTCCAAACATGGAAGGACTCTGCTTTTACTAACCGGCGAACCGTTGTCCTAATACTCGAAAGAACACCTCTCTTCAATCGGGTTGGTGCAACAAGAAACAATGTTTAAATGCATTTTCTTAAAAAAAAAAAGCGGGCCACGCACAAAAATCAGAAGACTACCGCGATTCCTCTGGCGCCGAACCCACTTACATTGAAAGAAACCATGATTCCCACAACTGACACTGCCATGTTCTGCCTAACGGAGACAGCGAGTCGACTCTCAAAATCTGAACTGAGCTATATTGCACCCCGTACAAACATTCTTGTAAATTTTCAGAAGCATTCCCACTGTGTTTCTAAAGAGTCCAAAAACTTTCTTCAGAGAAAAAACGAAGGTATTTAACGTCAATCTAAACTTTTCCAAGGGGCAACGCGACGGTTCCATCTCAATCACTGTGCGACGTGACTCTGCATTAGTCAACGCGGTTCCAATTACCTCCGCGGCGCTAAACTATAATCCCGAGCCATCGCTGATGGTTGCGACACGCACGTTCGTTCACCGTCTATGGCTCGCAGCAGTGCAGCATCACAGATAAAACCACTTCCAATTTGGCCGGCTTAGCCATATATAACGCGTGCTCCACATCGACGTTATCAGAGTCCAGTCATCCGGCACGCTGTTATAAAAGCTGCGCGTGGAAGCTCGCGCCGTGAGAGTGCACACGTCATTAGCAGCGAAACGCGCGTAACTCATCCTGGAACACCAGTCGCATAGAGAAATGCTGTAAGCAGAAAAACCCGTTGCCAGCTGGCGCCCGAACGCCCTCGCCTTTCGTCGAAGGCGACCAGCGAATGCGGTTCCTCTCGCGATGCTGCGCAAACGTAATTTCTCCGTGTATCGAAGTGGCTCGCTTGCGTGCACCCTCCTATACACAGTTGTATTACGAGACCCACCAAAACAGGCGACGCATAACGGTGCGGCGCCAACTTCCATTCAGCAAACCGACACAGAATGACGTGACGAAGTACTTTCATAAGAGTGAGAACGACTCTACCAGGCGCTATTTTAAACGTCGCGCCCTTTTTCTAGCCCACATCGGCAGGACGGGCCGTTACAAAAGTGTCATGACGTCCAGGGACGCCCTTATACACAGGGTGACCCAGCTAACTTTAGCCAGAGTTTAAATATACGCGAATGCCACGCAGCTGGACAGAACCAAGGTAATTTTGTTTGCCGTCGCTTGGACATACTCAAAATGTTCTTTTTATTCCGCCTAATTACATAATTAGCCCTGATTGATTAATCAATTTCTCAAATATTATATTTAGATGAAAAGTGTCAATGAGAAAATTGTAAAGCGACATCAAAACTCCCGAAACAGCTTTTTGGTGCTCAATACGTGCTACATAAAAGTGTTTTTCCGAGCGTGAAAGAAGCCCGCAAATGCACGCAATATTGCCGCCCGACTTTTTATCTGTTCTCTTTTATGTATTTTCCTGTGTATTCTTTTTATATTCATTTATGTATTCTTTTTATGAATTCTCTTGCTTTTTATGTCTGTTGAAATTCTTTCCATCTATATTTTTAGCACACTGATATTTTTACTTTATGTTCATTTGGATCTGCAGATTATATTTTTCTCTATTTCATTCTGTTCCTTCTTTAGATAACTGTTAAGTTTCTGTTGTACGCCGATTTTGTCTTTATTTGTTCATAGTAATACTGTACATTGTAGTCCTAATCACGTTTCTGTTGTTGCACTTCACTTCTTTGTTTCTCTCAATGTACATTTTGTAAATTTTATTTCTGTCCTGCCACCTATGTAATTATTTCCTTATAATTTCCCACCTAGGGTCCCGGTTACAGTCTTCGACTTTGGGACCTTCGTCCGTAAAACAGAAATGTAACCGTTTCCTTTTTTGTAATGAATAAACTTGATTTGGTTTGATTTGATTTGACTGGCTGCTCGAGGCACTCTGCGTGTATTCGCACTTTTCCAATACGAGATTCTGGAGGCTCCGTCTGACCGTAGCAGGCGCGCCACAGAGTCAGCGTATAACACAGAGCCAGCGTATAACGCGCTCACAGCACTCCAGGTCAGTAACATTGCATACAGCGGGGATGAAAACCAGGGTGCGTTTATTCCCAAAAATCTTCTAAGCTAGAATTGCTGGCAAGGACAAGCAAATTCCAACCAGTCTTGATGCTGGACATACATTTTTAGCGATGACGCCCACCTAATGACAAAGAGCACTCGAACTAAAATGAAGGAGCTTTTTATCCGAGTGCTGTTGGCCATTGGCCGCCCGCCGTCGCTAATATGTCCAGCATCAGGATTATTGGCTGAAATTTTTTTCTTACGACCAAGACTAACGTAAGAGCTTTCTTGTGAATACGGACCCTCACTTTTCGATCAATAACCGGTACGCACGTTCGATATAGCGGTACACGCATATTGTGGAAAGGGCTCTTTAGGAAGCGCATCCAACGTGAATGGCCAAAGCTCCCTAAAAGGAGAATACCGCAAAGACATGAAAACGCTAAATAACTAAACTCCGTGATCGCTATTGTATGGCTGGTTCAAGCAGTGTGCGAGACGTGTCCGCATCAACGCACTCTATTTCTCTAGCGCTTGTGTACACTGGTTATCAAAGAAAATAATAATAATAAAACAAAACAAAAAGAGGAGCCCGCATGCTTTCTTATACGAGCATAACACTAGTACAGCAGCAGTCCATTTCCGAATACTGATTTCGCGACCATTCGGTTTGCGAACGACGCACCTTTCTTTGCAGTGCTTTCGCTTTGGCGCAGGAGGTGGCCACGCCCGCCAGGGTGAACGCGTTAGCGGCAGAGCAGCACGTGTGCACAATACCCTCGCGCTTCGGCTTCAATCCGCAAGCCCCTTTAAACGTATCGGGTACAACTCGAGCCTTGAGAACTCTTGCGGGACCGCGTAGTCGCATTCGGCATGGTATCAACCACAAGCGCACGTACCTCCAGCAGGCATATGCTATATACAAAGCGCTCTTGCGATAAGTTGTGGGCACCAATACGTTAAGTCATGAGCATTCGCTTGATCCACTGTGTCTTTCAGGTCCAGATTCCGAAACACGTTCTCGTTGCTCGTGGTAAGTATAGCGTGACTTAGCTCACTGAATTGCGCGCCTGATGAAACTTATAGGGGTGCAGTTCCGGCCATTAAGTACGCCTCGATTCAAAGCAAATGACCGACGGACCGCATGCGGAAATGTGAGCGGACGCTACTGGGTCGGCGTCGTTTTATTGTTAGCGTGTTCCTCAGCCATCATTGAAACGTTGCTCCTTTCGTTCTCATGCGCAGCAAAACAGAGAGAAGCAGGCCGGTATATATATATACACACTGCCAAAATGAGGCACGCGTGTGCAGCGACAAACGCCACACAGCCCATTCGCGAGAAATCCCCCTGGACGGACTGAATGCCCACAGCCGCGCGCTGTGCGAGTGAAAACCAAGGCCATTATACGAGGCGGTCCCGCAATTCTGGAAGGGGGGGGGGGGTCAGAGACAGGGGTGGTGGTCCGGAGCACGCGTGCACGACCCCCAGAGAGTTCAAAGGGGCCATTTCTCGGTCCATTCCGGTGCGCCACATCCATGCACGGTCGCGGGGATCTTCACCGACGCTCGCGTGCGTCATGGGAGCTAAGGAGCGCGGCCCAGAACGGCCGCGGCGCCCACCCTACGCCAGCTCGGTGCACCACATAAAGACGACAACGACCCCAAGTCTTAGGCATGCATGGCAGCGCACATATAACGCTAGACTCGAACGAAGCGCGAGTGAAATGGCAACGACGACGCCAGGAAAGCAGCAGTGTTTTTTCTCGCCTTAGAAGAAGACAGGGCTTCATTTTACTAACTACCATCCGCGGCGCACGCATGGGCAATAGCCACCACAGCCACAGGCATGTGTATATATATATATATTAACTGAATTGTTCAGTGCACCAAGCCCATTCAGAAAGTTGAGAAGCACAACTTCGCGGTTATCTTCGGTTTATTTGCCCAACAGTTTAGGTTCGTGGACCCTCTTCTTTCAGGGGCTTTATACATCCAAAAAGGAGAGTACTGCAAAGACAAGCAAACGCTAAATAACTAAACTCCGTGATCGCTATTATATGGCTGGTGCAAGGAATGTGCCAGACAGACACATACATACATACATACATACATACATACATACATACATACATACATACATACATACATACATACATACATACATACATACATACATACATACATACATACATACATACATACATACATACATACATACATACATACATACATACATACATACAAAGACACTGAGGACTTCTCACTCTCTGTCTGTTTTTTAAATTGTTGTGCCTGTATCTACAAGCCTAGATTCGGCATCACGAATTACACTAAATATATGATGTCACTCGATATACACATTCTTAGACGTATTTGCTCAGTTGCGAGTTCTTGTGGGCATATCTTGCGCGTAAGGCCGTGGTTCCTTGGAGCTTCCTTGTGAGGAACGAAATTACTTGCGTATACGCTAATATAGCGTCCTTGAAATAATCTGCTAGGCACACAGCGTTATCGAAATGAAATTTGCCTTCGAAGATTATGCACTGTACGCACCAAATGCGCTTATATTTCTAATTTTTGTTTCTTGTGACTATTATTTCAACGCTGCCTATTTAGCCATATATAGCCGTTTCTTTTATCGCAGGTAAGTGAGGTGAGTTCTGCTGCAACCGAAGCCTTCGCTGCTGCTTAACAGCACTCAATCTAGATCCCATGAATCTTTGCACAAATACAGATACGGCAGAGTTTCGGCGTGTAACTTATCGTTTTGCTAACTTCCCTCCGCACAAAAAAAAATATCACTTCAGAACAGTCATATTACTGCGAGTTGTATGACAAACATGGGGTAAATAAATTTGAAGCAATAATTTGCATGGCCGAGGCATAGACGATGGTTATGATAATGATGAATACGGTTTCATTCGGGGTTGGTTGAAGGACTTATCAGGTGGAATGACAAAGGGAAATAAAGCGGACATTGCTTAGCAATATCTACAACATGGCGTGACCTTTAAAAGCCACCTGTTTGATGGGTTGAATGAAGAATTCCTGCGTACGGAGATCACGGGCCAAAAGAATCTAACGATTCTATTTCAATTCCTTTTTTTCCCCTTTCCGCGCTTAGAAAGAAATAGAATCGAGCGACATGATTGGCTCCGTTACATGCCGGCACACAACAACGTCTGGTATCATTGGAGCACAGCGCTCCAGGGCACGTATATCCACACACAGACAATAATAATAATAATAATAATAATAATAATAATAATAATAATAATAATAATAATAATAATAATAATAATAATAATAATAATAATAATAATAATAATAAATTAAAACGTCCTAGCGCAGAGACTTCATATTCCAGCCAATCGTGATGCTGTACACATTATTAGCGAAGGCGGCTTGCCAAAAGCGGAGCGCACTTACGAACAAAAAGCATTGCTAATACCGGCCGTTTCCTAAAGCTCGGAAGTGTCGTGTCTGTCCGTCCATCCGTTCTGTTACGCTGTCATCTTGGCGTGCCTCCGTCGTCGTTAGTGTGTCGTCGTCAGGTCAGGGCTCGTATTCATAAAAAGAAGAAAAGAACTCTCACGATCGAATGGTACGTAAGAGAAAAATTCCAGCCAATGCGGATGCTAACGATTAACGAAGGCGCCTGGCCAATAGCAAAGAACGCTCACGAACGAAACGTTTTGTGCATTCGGCGCTAGATCTTCGCCCTGACCATATGGCGAACTTTGATAACTACCGCCACTGGTGACCGAACTCTTGCTCCTGCCAAAGTGTCCCACTTGGAACCGGACGTGCTAATTATACTGAGCTATATCCCACACGTTCCTTTTTCTGTCCTGCATTCAACGTTCGCGATTGGCGATTTGTAAGGATTGTGCTCCCACGCCGCTTCAGCGTGGTGGAACCTATACACATGCAGCAAGGGCTGCTGTAGCTGATTATGCCTGTAGTGCGCGCCGATGGACGCGCCACTGGTGGCGGCCTTGCGCAGAACCCACGGGAAAGGAGCCAGCCGCGCGTCGTTATTTTCTGCGTCGTTAATCGTGCTGCTCTGTCTTATTTACGTTTTCAAAGCAAAGTAAGCAACAACCCTCACACGTGTGGGGTGGCCAAAGCTTCAAGGAATGTCGAAGATGAATTGTTGCGCGGTGGGTGGCTCAAATACCGGCAAAAACGTGCCTTCGATACTGTTCCAATCGTTCCCCGCAAAGCCTCATCAGCGGGAGCAACGGTAGCATTGGATCGTCGCTTCGGTGGGAAATTTCTTGTTCTCGTCCTTTCCTTTGTCGTGTCGGTGTTTTTTTCGTTCGACCATATTTGGACAGGTAAGCGACGAAGTTCGTCTGCAGTGCAGCATACGGGTTAAAGGCATTTCGCTAGAGTTCTGAACGCCGTTTGTCGCTTATACTGCATGTTCGCCGCTTCTTTACCGCGTTGCGCTAACTAGGCAGCACGACTGCACGAGCGCATTGTGTGTCTTAAAGCTACTAAAGCTTGCAAGAACTGAAATTGTCGGTTTTATGCGGCCCGGTAAATCCTCGCACCAGCTGTCACGCACTTCATGTTTTTGCATCTATTTTATGCGTGGCTTCGAGCACGATGAACTGCTGCTAGTTGCTTCAAGCATAACTGTTGTTGATTTTTTGATGTGCGAAGTTTTCCCCCCCGCCTCGTTTGTAAAGGGTCTAAATCCCGCTGTGTCTTATCGGAGTGATACCATGGCAAGTCCTTCTTTAACAGCTTTATTATTTTCGCCCGAGGGCATCTTAGATATTGTGGTTTTTTGGGAAATGGGTTTAGAATATAGGTAGTTCAAGGCGAGAATTGTTAATAGTTCCTGAATATGGTATTTTCCTTCCATTTTCGCTGAAAAGTTCGCGTCACGTTTGGGAAGTCATCAGACCTCGATGCTGTCTGAGCATACTTACCACGCCGAGTGATTTGTTTGGTTCGCCACGTAGTCCATTTTTGCATGTGAATTTCGTGCTCAACTGAATTCTTTCTTATTATGCTGACGCCGCAGAGGACTAAACCTGGCATTGCCGCCAACGCGCATCTACTTTCACTGGCGCTGCTCTGCCTTTCAATATATCGTGTGGCATCTCTCTCTAGGAATATTTAAAAAAAAATACTGAAAAATTGGTCAGACTTTAGCTTTGTACGTTTCCAAGCAGCTCCCTTTGGGAAGTTAAAACTGCAAAAACTGCAGCGGGAACGGCGGTTCATCGGCACATGCAGCAGAATTGCATCGGCGGTTCAGCGCTAACACGCACTCTTACTAACCCGTGCATTTGCTGATTTCGTTTACTAGTGAACGCGTTTCCATCAATAAAATTCCAATTACTCTTCTTGAGGCGACTTAGACTGCACTTATTCGGCGATGCCACATGTATTCATCGAAAGAAAGATCAGAACGGCATGTGCAGACTTCGCACCGTGCGGATTTTTTTTTTAGATATATAAGTCTGCACTAACGACGGGTGCTTACTATTGAGGTACAGAAGCAGCATTACGGCAAGGGTAGAACTTAAAAAATAAACGATCGAGACATCGCATTACTCAACAAAATTTAGCGGCTAGTTAACATGAGCTCCACTTCGTGTAAATGGGATTCATGGCGTTTGTCTGCGCAACGCACCCGGCACGTATGTGGACCGGGTTGTCCCAAACACCGCTAAAGCCGCGTTCATGCCCACTCCCAGAGTCAACGCAGAAGAAGCAGTATGGCATCGGAACAAAGGAGAAATCGTAGCTGCGAACTTAAGCCATCCTTGCTGGAAATGGTTGTCGTCTGCTACTGCACCCGGGCGTACTGTTGGAAGCGCCTGCTAGGCGGCTATCAGTGGCGCCTCCGGTGCACTACGCGTATACTACAACGTTTCGTGCATCGCAAAGCTGTTCTTTTCTCCTTTTTTTTTTTTTTTGGAAAAGAGCGCCATTGTTCCAGAAGCAAGCTAGAAAGCATGATGGCGGCGTCCGCAGAGAGAGCTTGCAGCTGTCACAGTAAATGAGTTGACAGCCACAGGAATCACTGGTAGTCTTGGTTGATCCTCTTTTTGAAACGCTTGCTCCAAATTCAGTCACCCCGCTGCAACTGAAATAAATCTAGGCAGTTTCACGCAGGAATGAGCTTTATTCTTGAGATGCTGGCTTCACGAAATTCAGGGAGACTATGACATACATTTCAGACGGTCATATTTTTATAGGAGGAAGCGTGACTCCTGCTCAACACATATTTTTCCTTTAAATACATGGTTATGCCAAACAAAGCCGTGCTTCGGCAATAGCTCGCCAGGAGAAAATCGCTATGTATTATAGCGAAATGAAAGCGTGTATTACGTTATGTCAGGTGCAGTGATGTTGATTGTCGTCGATTGTGGTAAAATACGGGCGATACCATGAACTTGACGTTCCGCATGAATTAGCTCCGCCCGAACAAAGTATTCTTCCTTTATCCCGCTTACCTTCAACCGAGAAGGCCATCGCCATCTGAGAGCATTAAAGTCACGCAAGCAACGTTCGGCGATGGGACACGCAACGCAAGGCTAGGAATCGCCAGGGAATCTATACGTGTATTCTCATAGTTTTGCAGCCAAACAAGAGGCGAACTAAGTATCTGACATGCGCGTAAAACCGCATTCCTACATTCCCCTCCTTCTCTCTCTCTCTCTCTTGAACGATTTTTGTAACCAGCAACCACCTTTCACGCGTTTGCCCGCTACGTTCAGGACTGTGCGCGCTGCCTTCAATAGTCAACGAAAAACCAAAGTTGGGAGTGTATTTCAGCTATGTCTGCGTAAGAAAGAAGAAAACAACAGCAGTCGCCAACGCAGTCAGCTTGCGAAGGCGTTTACAAACTGCGCACCGGCCGGTCATTTTTGGTGCGCATACACAAGGCACCCTCTCTCCAGAGTTACGGTGCTGCCAGAACTGTGAGTGCGCAAAGAAAAGAAAAAAAAAAACACGAAGACGCGGCAGACAGACACGACGCGGCAATGAGCGCGCTATGTGAAGCCGGTCAGATTCCCGCGCGGGCATAACCGAGTCGCGACAAGAGCGATGCCGCAGCTTTGCCTACGCCTCTCGTTTCTCTCTCGTGAGCCGCCCGTACTCGGTCGGATTCACTCTTGTGCGGCGGCCTCACTGCTCGGGTCGTCGACGCAGACAGCGTCTCAGATGGCGACCCCTCACCGGCCCGCCCCGCAACAACGCATGCCACAGGCGCTGCGCGAGACGTTCAGTCGACGTGGAAAGCACACGTTGTAGACGATGAGTGTCTGGCGCAAAAGCCTTCTGTACAGGACTCTTGTCACTTATGGATGGATTGATTAGTTCACTCAGCACGGGTGGCTGCTAGTCGAGATACAAGTTTCTGTGCAAGTGTTGAGACACAGCAGCGCGGGACGCGGGAAAGTCTGCCATTTTATGTTGCCCCTGCGACCGTCATAGTCTTTCACTATGGCTCACGAAGAAGAAGACGGGAAACGGGAGAGGGGGGGGGGGGTTGAGGCACAAAACTGCGTTCTGTTCGTCGCCTCACTACAGGAGACTTCCTGCGGTTCACGGCCCGTAACCTAACTTTATCCTGCACTTAATCAGTCGTGGTCACTATACTGCACTAAACATCCAAGAGTGCGTCGCATGGTCGTAAGCACGCTCAGTAATAAGGCAAACTGCGACCGCATGGATGACATACGGGGAACGTATTAGGTGAATACGCGTAACTGTCCCGGTGAAAACATCGAAACCGATCCTCAGTTGGTCTTTCGAGAAGTGGAGACGGAATTGCATACGCCGTGGCGTAACGTGTGTCCCAAAGATCAATATCAAACCAACGTATGAATGTGTTTGGTTATAGTCGACCGAGAGGTTATATCAGCACGCATCGCGCTCTCCGCAGAAGAGCATACAGTAAGACTCCTAGGGATAGCAGAGTTCCTGGCGTCAGCACAGCTGTAACGCTGCAAATAGCGATTTGTTTCAGCAGTTCCGACACTTACTCTACCTCGAATCCGTGGGAGTGAAAGTGGTCTTGGGGTGGAAAAACATTGTCATAGATGCAAATGCTGCAAAGCCCCATGCATCAAGTCGATCGACTACAATATTCCTGTGTATATATATATACCTTTGGATTGTTCGTTTTACTTACGCACTAATGCTTCGAACCTAGTGCAAACAGTTACCACTGCTCGACCGATAGAATTAGCTCCATTTAGTAAATTCCAGAGGTCGAGCAGGGCCACATCAGTAGACTCTCTGTGCCACTCTCAGTGACACACGGGTCTTTCAGGTAAAAGCGTGTGACCAGGCAGCCGAAAGAGCGTGCTCCGGGAGGCGTTCCGCGGCCAGACGCATACCGCGCTTTCGTCACCGATGTGTCCGCTCGCAGCGACACGTAACGCACCAGGGACCATGCGACGAAACCGCGGTAGGGAAAAGAAAGAAGAAGAAAAAGCGAAAACGGCACTCCCATCGCTCGCCACCGGCATCCTGGGCACGCAGCCATGCACCTTGCTCGTGACGAGACGCGCATTTGAGCGAGCCAGCAAAAACAAGCAGCTTCCGAAGGCGTCGTCAATGCGTGGGCACCACGCCGCACCTACCTCGGTCGGGAAAGCTGCGCACCAGGTTGGCGTTGTACTTGTTCGCCGATCGCGTAATCCCTCCGGAGCCCGCGGTGGCGTTGTACAGCTCGAGCATGTAGACGGGCGGCTGCTGGTGTCGCTCGCGGCGCCGAGGTTCGCGCAGCCCGAACACCTGCAGCAACCGGGAGACGGCGGCCCCGTCCTTGAGCCGCTGGTGCTGCTGGCCGTGGTGACGGCGGGGAGACGTCTGCTCCTCGGCGAGCGCGCCGCCGGCAGTCGAAGACAACGAAGCTGAAGATACGTCCTCGATGGCGTTGGACAGCTCGTGTCGCTGCGGCACTGCCATCACGATGAGCGCCTTGAGAGCGAGCAGCCACGGAAGACGCATTGCGTGATGCTGAGTTTCTTGTCGTTCAAAGTTCACTGCACAAGGGCCGCGGCGGGCGATTCGAAATCGCGCTTCTGCTGCTGCTTCTGGGTGCCAGCTCTCACGAGGTCGTTGGTGTGTCTGTCCGGCTGCCGGCAGGAGAGAGACGCGCGTGCGCGCCTTTTGTATGGAGTCCGGCCTCAGCTGTCTCTCACACGACGGAAGCGCGTGACAAGAACGCACGTAGTGGTGGAGGCAGACGACGACGCAGACGAAAAACGTGCCGCCACGCGCACAATTATGTTTCGCAACGACTCGGGGGAGGAGCGGGCAAACGAAACACGTGGTCCACCAAGTCACAACAGCCCGATCGCTCAGTCAGTCACTTCGCATGCCGCCAGCACGACGCCAAAACAAGTCGGCATCGGTGCCGCGGGACCGCACGGGGAACTGAGAAAAAGTCGCGTCGCTCACGCGCGCGCGCGCAGAGCAATGTTTTGCGTTTGACGTCACTGATGGGTGATCAACGCCGGCGCCCGACCGAAACTTCCGCACGAACTTTTCAGCGTATGACTGTCGTCGTCTCAGAAGTCACGGCAAACTCGTACGAGTCCGGAACGCCGTCGCTGTTCCAGCAGAAAATTGCAAGGACAAGATCTGAGACCGGTCGTGACGACGACGCGCACGCGCGTCCAGCAACTGCTGCTCGGCCGGCGAACTCCGAAACCGCCGCACGGCCGACCGCAGTCGACAAACACTTTCAAATAGGCAATCACCTGGGGAGCAGAAATCGGACGCCGAGACGACCGATCGGCAACTGTTCGTGTCCAGTCTGGTTTACTCAACTAAAGAGAGAAAATAAATATATAGAGAGAGGTGGAGCAGGAGGGGCGGTGCTCACGGGAGCGCACCCGAGCGCCAACGACCAACTTCTTGCTTGCCAGAAGCGCGCGTGGTGAAAACTCGCAAAGCGAGCGAGCGGTCGGCGAGTCCCGAAGCGAGCGCGGCGTTCGTGGGACAACCTCACCGGCGGCGATCAGAGGGGCGACTGACTTGAAACGCGCCGGCCGCCGCCACCACCAAGCAGCACAGCATCGACTCGCGCGGGCCGCCCCGCTCCGCGAGCCCCTCTCGTCAAGCGGCGGAAGCAGCCGGCCGCTCTGTCTCTCGCTCTCTTGCTTGCCACCCCGGCTCTCCCGCTCTCCTTCACTTCGCTGCTCCTTGGGGCAAGCGACGCGCGTAGTGAAGCCAAGTCTGAGCAAACAAGAAGGGGCGGCTGTGTTGCTTCGTTCGCAAAACGAGTCGCGCGCTCCTCTTTCACCCCGGTCTATCGTTTCTCGTCGACCGAGAGGACTTCGAAGGCAAGCGGGAGAACACACTAACACAAGCACGCACGCACACTCACACACACAAATACGTGTATTCTTCTCGCCGTCGACGAGCACGCCCCACCACCAGGGCAGTTGTTCGCGGCCTTTGCTTTGGCTTCCTCCTTCGCTGGTCCCGCGCGCGTTTAGGTCTGTCAGCTCGCCGTCGCAGCGTGTCCGAGCGCGCGGTGGCTTGCTTGAACGGGAGCCGCGGGCTCGTCGCACGGCGGTTCCCTCAGTGTGCCGCATAGCTGTTGTCCCAACCCTCACTGTTCTCGTTCTCCCCTCCACCTCTCGTTGCCCCGACAGGTGACCCTCAACGTCCCCCCAAGGGCTTCCTTCCACTCGAAATTCGTGGGGGGGGGGGGGGGGGGGACCATACACCCCTGACTCACTTCAACGTTCTCACAACTTGCCGCCACCGCTGCCTCCCCGTTGTCCATAACCCCCTACCCGCTACACGTCCCCCCCCCCCCCCTCCACTCGATAGCCGTTCTTCGCAGAGACATCTTCACCTCAGTGGCTTTCGTGCCTTCTCCATTGTGAATCCAAGCGTCCAAGACCGTGCCTCTCTCTCTCTCTTCCCTTAAATTCCTCGGCCTCTCATATTTTGTTTAACCGCTTGTTTGTGCTTATATCGGTTCCGGTCTCGTTCTCTACAGCACAGTACGAGTTTACAGGGGCCGCTCGGGGACGCTTGGCGCAGTGACACCGCGTTTCTGCCGCCTTGTAAACTGGTTCGGCAAAGCGGTTTTTATGCTTGCTTTAACAGATCGCGATGCTCGCTCGACCCGCCTGTTTCATTCCCCATTGGTTCCCCATGCCACTCCTTTCTTTCTCTATTTCTCTTTTTCTTCATTCGTCGAAAAAAAGAATGCATGAAAACCATGAAAAGACTGGCAGAGCTAGCCGTGTACACCTTTTAATGTCTGGCCGAATCACCTCAGGTTAATTTTTGCCAGCTATACCAGCGAGTCCCAAGTCACAGAAGGGGAAAACATAAATAATAATGATAAAGCAAATAATAAAACATTGGGGGGAACCGTGCTACAGACGTGGGTGGGCTGCCTGCAACAAATAGGGCGATGTTATCTTCCAGACAGTGATAAGGTTGTGCTCGATTTCGGCCGATATATTTGTCGCGGTGGCCCCCCGAAAGAGTGCGCAGTCGCGACATCGAAGGCAGCATTGTAAAATAAGTGTCGCGCTGGGTGTTCCGAGCTTAAGGTGCCGCTAAGTATGCGGAAGCACATTTTGTTGGCTCTATCGTTGAAGGCAAGCCGCACGCAGCCTCTCAGCGCCGCCAAATCGTCGATGTTTGCATTTTATAAGGCTTCCAGCGTGTTTTTCGCCATTCCGCACACTTAATTTGAAAATCGCGTTTCCTTCACCGTCCGGCTGACCGGTAATGCATTCGTGTGTAATTGGGTAGCGATTTTGGAGGCTTTTCGTCGACGGTTGGAGGCTTTTCGTCCAGCACATCATTCGCGCAGAATGATGTGCTGGCTGATTAAGCGAGGTTAATACAAGATAAATCGGCGCTGTCACAGTGGGAGTTTATTGTCTGCTCAGGGGGACACACCCGGATACAAACGGAAGACAAAGTACTTGCCGAAGGTTCTCCTCGACGGATTACGCCAGAGTTAGAAGCACGCACCAAGCTGCAACAGCAATTTCGTATAAGACGATCATAAATGGAAGAGAAAGCTAAACAAAGTGTTATTTTACAAAGCGCAAAAAAGTAATGATGCTTGGAACATGATGTCATCATCATCATCAGTCCATTCTATGTCCACTGCAGCACGAAGGCCTCTCTCTGCAATCTCCATTTACCCCTGCCCTGCGCCAACCGATTCCAACCAGCACTCGCGAATTTCCTAATTTCATCGCCTCACCTTGTCTTCTGCCATCCTCGACTGGGCTTCCCTTCTCTTGGAACCCATTCGGTAACCCTAATGGTCCAACGGTTATCTATATCCTGCGCATTACATGACCTGCCCAGCTCCATTTTTTTTCTCTTAATGTCAATTAGAATATCGGCTATACACGTTTGCTCTGTGATTCAAACCGCTATCTTTCTGTCTCTTAACGTTATGCCTAACATTCTTTGTTCCATCGCTCTTTGTGCGGTCCTTAACTTGTTCTCAAGCTTATTTGTCAGTCTCGAAGTCTCTGCCCAATATGTCAGCACCGGCAAAATGCACTGATTGTACACCTTACATTTCAATGACAATGGTAAGGTTCCAGTGAGGAGGTGACAATGTCTGCCGTATGCGATCCCAACCCGTTTTTATTCTTCTATAAATTTCCTTCTCATGATCGGGGTTACCTATGATTAATTGACCTAGGTAAACTCATTCCTTCACAGACTCTAGAGGCTGACTGGTAATCCTGGAGCCAACAAACACTGACACTAAGGACACCATAGTGGAAATTACTTGTGCTTCATAAATAAAATTAAAAAAAAAACGATAAACTAATAGAACCTAAAGTGGATGAAAAAATACCTTGCCGCGGGTGGGCACCGAAGCCACAACCTTCGCATTTCGCGTGCGATGCTCTACCAATTGAGCTACCGCTGCGCCGTTTCCCCATCCACTTTCTTGGGTTTTTATGTGTCGTAGTAGAACCCTGGGAGTGTTAGCCAGCGCCACCACTCACTGACCTTGCGGCGGACGTGGAACGTCCTTTTTGCTGCAGGCGTCACGACAACGTGACAACGCTAAATGCGAAGGTTGTTGTTCGGTTCCCACCTGCGGCAAGTTGTTTTTTCATCCACTTTAATTTCCATTAATTTATCGTTTCTTTATTTCAGTTATTAAGCACAAGTAATTTCCCCTATGTTGTCCTTGGTGTCAATGTTTGTTGGTGTCAACAAAAATCGGGCCCCTCGGTTAACCCCCTTTCTTCTCGTTTATTACATAACGAGGGTCTCGAATCCGGCAACATTCATGCCTTCAGGTAGCATATGTGGGTTTATTGACCAGTTGCCTTCACCCAAAAAGAACACGTTGTCGTGACGCCTGCGGCAAAAGGGACGTTCCACGTCCGCCGCCAAGGTCTGTGAGTGGTGGCGCTGGCTAACACTCCCAGGGTTCTACTAGGACACATAAATACTCAAGAAAGTGGATGGGGAAACGGCGCCGTGGTAGCTCAATTGGTAAAGCATCACACGCGAAATGCGAAGTTTGTGGGTTCGGTTCCCACCTGCGGCAAGTTGTTTTTTCATCCACTTTAATTTCCATTAATTTATCGTTTCTTTATTTCAGTTATTAAGCACAAGTAATTTCCCCTATGTTGTTCTTGGTGTCAGTGTTTGTTGGCGTCTTATGATATGACTAATAAAAATCGGGCTCCATGGTTAACCCCCTTTCTTCTCGTTTAAGGCTTAGCTAAGTGACATATACGATAGAATAAGCTACTGGTATATGGCAGTGCCAACCTGATACGATGAATGAGAGAGTCTACGTCGCGGCTAGTGCCAGCAGAGATTAGGGCCAGTATTCACAAAAACATTCGTAAACGCTAATTCGCAGCAAATCCGGTTGCTGGACATATTATTAGCGATGGCGGCCGTCCAATGGTAAGGCGTACTTACGACTGAAGTTGCACGCTGGGCTTGTTGGTATATCATGATGGAGGCAAACGGCGTAGCGCATCAGAAACCCGGTGACTGCATTATCTTCCAAAGCATTCATTCTGTATCCGATCAACTTGTCCTAAATTCGAACTCGCTGATTCTTGCAGACTGGTGTAACAAGTGGGATATGACAGTTGTGACAAAACCGTTTATTTGTGTGCTACGAATACGATCAACAAAATGAAATTTACGTATGGCATTGGGGACAACATAATTAGTCAAGTGGAAGAATACAGATACCTGGGCGTGACTTTAACATCTGATCTTAAATGGTCATCCCATATCTCCAACATCTGCTCCTCTGCAAGGAAAAAGCTAGGTTTCTTAAACCATAAATTAGGCAATTCTTCAAGACTTCAAGCAAGACTTCAAGCGTACAAATCATTTGTTAGACCTACTCTTGAATACGCCAGCATAGTATGGGACCCACACACCACAGTCAACATAGATAAATTAGAAAAAATCCGGAGATTAGCAGTGTGGTTCATATATAACCGGTATAAGCGAAGGGACTCTCCGTCCGCCGTGTTACACCAGGCAGCCCTTGAGCCATTGGCTGGAAGAAGAAAGGCTGCCCGGCTGCGCTTTTTTCACTCCGTGTATTTTCAAAAACTAGGCATTCAGCCACAGGACTACTTCGAAAGCGACACTACCAGACCCTCACGACATAAACATAGTCATAGCATCAAGCCAATATTTGCTCACACGAATTTCTTAAAACAATCATTTTTCCCGAAAACAATATCCGACTGGAATTCCCTGCCTCATGACTCACCTCGCTTTTCTTCAACTTTTTGAGAGTCTGTATATATGTATGTATATGTATGGTTAGAAATGAGGATTACTTATTAACTGTGCATAGTGTGCTTCTTTGTCTATGCATCTGTGTTTGGGGCATGTACTCTCACAACGTGTATTTGCTTTGTAACCTTGTTTAGTTTTGTTATTATATTTTCTGGTTGTAAATTGCAACTTCACCACTGTTGCTGATCCTAAGGCATAGTGCTTACTAACAAATGTATGTACCCTCTCCTGCTTGGACCGATTCGGTCTGCAGTATTCCGTAAATAAATAAATAAATAAATAAATAAATAAATAAATAAATAAATAAAACAGGACAAAAGAAGAACACAGACGATGCACATTTCTGGCGCCAAACGTGTGTGTCATTTGTGTTCTTGGACTGTTTCTGATGCTCTACGCCTTTTGACTTCACCATCGCACTTACGAACGTAAGGTCTTGTGAATTCGGCCCAAGAAATGGCCCGGTAGAGTTAACATTGCACAAAAGACTTCACAGACCTTTTGGGCTGTTTTGAAAAATTTTTTATAAGTTTTCACGAAGCCCTTCCTTTCTCCCCTCCCTTTCTAGCCCGTGTTAGCAGCCCCCTTGTGTGATGATGTGGTGCTTTCAGCTGTTCTAACTAGTGTCGTTTTTGTTCCGCTCATTTCCTTTTCGAAAGCTGTTCGTCATGGAGTTTGTCATGTGCATTTTCTAGTTGGAAAAATGACTAACGAATAATACGGCACAACACATAAACGCTGAAGTAAAGTATAATTTCCTTTATGTCACTTTTACGCCTAAAGTTTTGGATGATCATTTGTAGGTGTCGCTAACATGGTGATCGGAACTTCAACTGCTGTAAAATATGTATGCTCGATGAGTTCTACAACTTGAACTAAATTTTGAGCGAGAGCAATGTATTGTTAGGTTCAAATGTACTTTTTGATCGAAAAAGTTGTACTTGCGTGCCTTTGTTGATGACGATGTATTGCTTTTTCCTGCATAACTGCTAATTTCTCTGATAGTCTAGCTGCATGCTTCCCTGATGTAGTTCATTCTGCTAAATAGAGTTTCAAGTTTTAGCTATTCCTACGCTTTTTTTTCTAAATAAATACTCGCGAAAGTTGATGCAGTTTTGCGTTAAAAAAAATTTTTTTTCAGGCGTCGCAGAAGAGCAGAAGCTAGCGCCTCCTACAGGAAGGTAAACATTATTAAACGCATATAAAGAGTGTCCGAGGAAAATCGCATCTTCAGGCGGGCTGTTTGCGATTTCGCAGATAAGATGCAAGCAGGCTATACGCAATATCCTTCGCATCATGACATCGCAGATGTGTTAAGCAAAATTTAACGCTACAGTGAATAAAGGAATTAACACGGCAAGAACAGGACGCACGTGCCCTTATCTCACTGTGTGTCTGGCTCTATGGCCTCGTCATCCTTACTAGGGCGGATGACCTTGTCCATAGAAGGCTGCAGAGGGCCGATATTATTTGTGCACTTCTGTTAAATCATGTTTTGAAAAAATCCAGATGTTCAACAGGGCGCCGCACCATGTCTCATATGACTGCCCCCCCCCCTCCTCTTTCTCTTCATGTTTTCTTTTTCAGTCCTAGCTTTTGCGCCCTCCCCCCCCCCCCCTGCGCCTGACCGATGTGGACATTCGCTTCCTAACCTTGATTTGTCTGCGGTATTGCGATCGCAGCGCTACCGTGCTGGTCAAGGCGGAAAGTAGGGTTTTAGTTGTTTGTTTCAGCTTGCATTCATACAGGCAGATCGAAATTGAAGAAAACACGCTCGAAAAGCCAAGAACGATACAGACGGTTCCTCAGTGGTCTTCACCTGCATTTCATTTCTTCCTTCTTCCCGCTGCCAGTATGAATGTAACCAATGCCGGTCTTCGTTACAATGTTGCATCCAGTTAAGGCTGTGGTTAGGCTAATGATATACACCGGAAAACATTATGGGAATTTAATTCACAGCACAGACCTTACGCGTACGATATGCCGTATGTGGCAAATTAACCTTTATAGAAAACTGAAAATAAACTTACCAGAGGGACACAAAGAAAAATCATGTAAGTTCCCATTTTACTAACTACCGACATGAAGCCTTCCTCGGAGAAAACAATGTTTCTCCTCGTAGGCGACCATGCCAGTGAACGGGCGAAGATCTCGCCCAGCCTGCCCGCCATTTTTCTTGGGCGTCCAGCTGAACGGTGGGTGCGTATTCTAGGTGACCCTTTGAGAGACACCAGTGGACCGAAGGCACGGCTGCGGCGACGTAGGCCAGCCTGGTTCAAACAGCTTCACTAGACCCGACACACATGTAGCCATTTTGACGGTGCTGTATCACGCACTATTCGTACGCTGTGCCTGACCACGTTGACCTACAGGGCCCGCTACCAAGCTGCGTATTCCCATCTCGACGGTATACACTCGACGCGACTTGAAGTCCCCCCCCTCGGGTCTCTACGGGCCATCGCGGGTGTGCCACGGCACACGCAGGGCACCACTCTCTACAGGTAAGCAGGCCCACCATCGTTCAAGGCAATCACCGAGTCGCGCAACGAGGGCCATGACGTGAGGAGGCGAAACAGGGAGGCCGGCCGCTTTGCGTCCCCGTACCAATCAGCGTCGACCACGACAGTCCCCCAGACACAGACCACCCATTGAGCAGCCAATCCCGAGACTTCTTGTGCCGTGGAAGGATGTCTTGGTAAGAATGCCAAAGCCCCTGACGTGCTAGTGTCACACGCAAGAACACGTGGATGATCGCAGAACGACGGATTCCCGTATACGGAGCGCACTGAGAACGCGGTATTCACTGATGTGGCATGGTACCCTACCACAAGACGAGCTAAGTTAGCGGTGGTGACGCAGCTCGGTAACGGGAACATCACGCGCCAGTGAAAGGCCGCGGCCACATGCACAGCTCCAGTGAACGCGAAGTGTGCGCTGTTCTTTCCGCTTTCCACAATATTCGCTAAGAGGGCCTATGGGAACCCGGATGCCAAGTGACCATTTTCACGGAGAGTAGGGATGCCTTGATCTGACCCCCCCCCCCCCCCCCCCTTGAGTCGTAACCGGGCTCGGGGTCATAAGTGTGGGATGGATTGGGTACCTGCTACACGCGAGCCGGGGGCATAGGTAACTAAGTCGCGCACGCGCTGGCGACCGATAACGAGATAGCAGACTCCAGCTCCGTCCCGGCCATCCCTATTGTACTCGCACGGAACGACCCCGATCCGGCCCAACGCGTTAGCGTGGCCAAATAAACGAGCACGAGTGTTCGGGCTGCTCAAACTCCGACAAATGACCCCCGCTACCACCAAAACCTACCACGCGGCGCCCGAGTGCTAGTTAGTAAGGCGCACACTAGCTACGCCCTGACAGAGAACATGGTCGCCGAATGGCAACTTTATAAGAAGAGCCTGCACCGAAACACCTTGGGCAGCAAGGAACCGCAGAACTCCCGCATGGATGTCTACGAAACCGAGGGTTCACTGGACAATGATACTGCTGACCATACAGCACCGGTCACCTACTCGACGTGCCGCACAGGTAGTCGACCGATGAAGAAACACATGTTTGGGAGTGCCCCGGCTGCAAGGACACCCGGCAGAAGTACATGAAGCGGCACATTAGGATTTTTAAACATTGGATTTTGACCAAAAGCGACATATCGAACCTGCGCAACGCTGCCGTCGCTCTAGGACTTTGCGCGCGGGGCGGTGATCAAGCATCGTCTTGGATCTCCTCCTTTCCCTTCTATTTACTCCACTCTCGTTATAGGCCTTCGAGGTACTCCTTTTTAATATAGATAATTATCAATCAATCAACCTCGCTTTCAGTCAGCGTCAAAAGTTTAAGGACCGCAAGCTGTGAGAAAATGAAAGGATACAACAAAATGTTATTCGCATAGACGCTATATACACTGTAAATCCGAATACCAGTCTGCGGGAGGAGGCTGCAAAAATATGCAGCTTTTTCTAGTATCCTGCGGTCCATCAACTATTCGCGCCGACTGTACATTGTTAGTGCTACATTGTGACGTCTTTCTCTCCAAACACACACACTCGCTCGCATCCATCCATCCATCCATCCATCCATCCATCCATCCATCCATCCATCCATCCATCCGTCCGTCCGTCCGTCCGTCCGTCCATCCATCCATCCATCCATCCATCCATCCATCCATCCATCCATACACGTACGTACGTACGTACGTACGTACATACATACATACATACATACATACATACATACATACATACATACATACATACATACATACATACATACATGCATACATACATACAATTCCCAACCCCACTGATTGCTCATTAAGAAGTGGAAATTCTGCAACAATGCCCTCATTTAATTTAATCCGGCTGCGACTGTTCCTAAACTGGCTCTCGATTAGCATGTCTGACGAACAGCAACGAGCAGTGATTAGCTCTGACGCACTGCAACGCGGCCGACGCTACGAAGGTGACATACGACACCCTCCCATGGCTTAATTCTCCGTCGCTGAACCACGAAGTTCACGCTTGGATAGTCGAGCGCTACCAAATCGGTACCAAAGATTTGGTTTCTCATATTTTCTTTCTCCATCCCTCACATTGCAGCTATCACGCAGCATCATCGAAACGCCCAGTGCAAATGAGCAATCATCCAATCCACGGGACCGCGGTACTATGAGCGTCGGTGGACCTGGGCCCGTTATTCACAAGAAATGTTGTTTCCCTTCAATTGTTCGTATCGGAGCTACTTCCAGCCAGTCTAGGTGGTGGACATATTAGCGAAGGCCGCTGGCCAATGGCAAAGAGCACTTACAAACGAAAAGCTTTGTCAATTCGGCTCCTGTGAAGCGTGGGTGCCGAGGAACGCATAGCCTTGTTGTGTGTAGGGCAGAGCAGCCAGCTGCTTCACAAAAGGTGTTGTCGCCGCCACTGGCTTCGCACTGTTGCGTTTCGCCTGCGACACGCGGTTTTGCCGGCGCGACTGCGGCGGGGCGGCAGACATTTTGGCCCGTTCGGCGTCGCCGCAACGCTCCCCGCCAGGTGTTTCCAGGCGTTTCCAGGCATGTTCCGATGCCACGTGTCTTCATGTGCGTGTGTGAGTGTATGTGCCATTGTGCCCAAACCAGGCGATGCGACAGCAGGGGTCACCCTCTCCTTCCAGTCATTGTGCCCGAACCAGGCGATGCGACAGCAGGGGTCACCCTCTCCTCCCAGTCTTTGTGCCCGACCGGCGGCGCTACGACAGTGTGCGTCACCATTAGCCCATTGTACAATCACGTGCTCGTCTATTGAGGGGTTCCTTCTTGCCCTCAACTGCGAGAGTAAAAACAGCTGCCCCCGGACGCCAAAAGGAGGGCTCCGATTTCTTCTGTTGAGTAAAGTGCTCTCCCGTCTCTCTACTTCGGTCAACCTGACCGCCAACTCTTTGCGATGTTAAAATAAACAAGTTGTTTTGTTGTTACCAGTCGACTCATGCTTTGCCGGGACCTTCGGATGCTTCCAGTTGTACCCCAGGCCGCCAGGCCAACGCTACCCTTGGGGCTTGCGACCCAGGTACAACCACGGGCGTCAGCGCCGAGTTCCCAACAACCGATGCCATCGGTGGGATCCAAACATCTGGTGGCAGCGGTGGGATCGCCTCCGACTTCAAACAACTGTCTGCCAGCGGTGAGATCGCGACAACGGAGGCCAGCAGCGAAGAGATGCAGTTGACTGTATGCTGAGCAGCTCAACAACGATCCGGGAGCAGTGCAACGAGCCCTGTGTGATGACTGGTTGCCTGCAGCGGAACGACTGCGCGGAACTCTTGGCTGCGAGGTTTGGTGAGTGCGGGACTTTCTTCTTCTGAGCTTTGCCAGGCTTTTGTTAGTGTCAGAAACAGAGCTGGTAATTGTGGTTGTCGTTGCTGCCGGGTTAGTTTGCGGCAAGACAATAATAGGCAGTAGAGAAAGCAGCATTCAGAGCAGCCATGGATTTGAAGTCGTTGCGCAAACCGAAATTGCTGGAGCTTGCAAGAGAGTTGGGTCTGGATGTCTCAGACAAACTCAGAAAACCTGAACTGCTAAGGGCTATTCTTGAGTTAGAAGCTGAGGATGACGAGCTGTCGGAATGCCTTGAGACCATTGAGGAGAGGGAGACTGCAAAAAGACAGGAGCGCGAACTTAAAGAGCAAAAAGAGAAACAGGAGCGCGAACTTAAAGAGCAGAAAGAAAAAGAAGAGCGCGAACATGCTTTGGAAATGAAGCGTCTCGAGGTAGAGATGGAACGCGCTCGTAATGGAAGTCAGGCACACGGTGCAGGAGAACGCGTATTGTTCAAAATGACTGACCTGATGCGGCCGTTTAAGCTTGGAGAGGACATTGGTTTGTTCCTGGTTAACTTTGAGCGAACGTGCGAGAAGCAGGGGTTCTCTCGGGAAACGTGGCCACAGCGCTTGCTCACTTTGTTACCCGGCGAGGCGGCCGACGTAGTCGCTCGCTTGGATAGAGAGGAGGCAGAGGATTTCGACACAGTGAAATCGAGTCTTCTAAAAAAGTACCGGCTGTCTGCGGAGGCGTTCCGTCGGAAGTTTCGGGAAAATGAGAAAGGCAGAAGTGAGTCATATACAGAGTTTGCGTATAGGCTTATGTCAAACATGCAGGAGTGGCTCAAAGAAGAGAAAGCGTTTGGTGACCACGATAAAGTTCTGCAGTGCTTCGGGCTAGAACAGTTTTATAGTCGGTTACCGGAGAACGTGCGATACTGGGTCTTGGATAGGCCAGACGTTTGTACGGTGGCTAAAGCCGCTGAGCTAGCCGAGGAGTTTGTGACGCGTCGGGCTCGCGGAGCTAAGGACGGTCAAAAGGGTGAATTTGGCTCGAAGTTCGAGAGGCCGAAGTTCACACCCATGAGAGCAAAGGGGAACACGCGTAGTGCGGATGCGAGTGGAAGCAGTGCGACCGAACCTAAGGAGACGGCGGCAGCCGAAGCCGAACGCAGAAAGCGGTTCGAGATGAGGCAAGCGCGCGTTTGTTATACGTGCCAGAAGCCGGGTCACTTTTCGGCGCAGTGTCCGGAAACAACACCAAAAGTTGTGTTTTTTTCAATAGGCAGCACTGACGAGAACATGAAGCTTCTCGAGCCTTACATGCGAGACCTCCTCGTGAACGGGAAAGAGTGCCGAGTACTTCGCGATTCCGCAGCTACGATGGATGTAGTTCACCCGTCTTACGTAGAACCCCATATGTTCACGGGCGAGTGCGCATGGATCAAGCAAGCCGTGGAAGCTCATAGCGTGTGTCTGCCAGTAGCAAAGGTGCTTATTGAAGGACCTTTCGGAGCGCTTGAGACGGAGGCGGCAGTGTCATCTATGCTGCCACCCCAGTACCCGTACCTATTTTCAAACAGGTCCGATCACCTCCTGCGCGAGAAGGGGCTTTTGTTTGGTGAAGCTAGTGTTCAGGCCTTAACCAGATCGAAGGTTCGGGAGCTCGCTGCAAAGGCGGTAGTTGCGGGGCCGACGTTATCAAACAACGAAAAAGGGTCAGAGGCGCAGCAAGCTGATATTCAGAGCACGCCCGAACTGAATAAAATTGAGTCTGTAGCGTTGAAGGCGCCAGATACTGGAGAGGAAACGCCCGACACGGGAAAGTTAGAAGAGCTATCTACTGATTTGCTCATCGCGCCTACGTCAGACGGACTTAATAGGTTGCTAAAAGTCAGCCGGTCGGCTTTGATAGCCGAGCAAAAAAAGGATGGCAGCCTGGAAAACGTGCGCTGCAATGTCAAAGAAGGTATCGCCAGGAAAACTGCGCGTTTTGTGGAAAGAGGTGGAGTCCTGTACCGGAAGTATCTAGACCGCCGAGGAGTGGAGTTCGATCAGCTGATCGTGCCTCAATGCTATCGTCAGGATCTGTTGCGCTTGTCACACGGGGGTTCGTGGTCCGGACACCTAGGAGTTAAGAAAACTAAGGACCGTCTCTTGCAAGAGTACTATTGGCCAGGGTGTTTTCGGGACGCAGACCACTTCGTGAGGTCATGTGACACCTGTCAGCGGGTGGGCAAACCAGGGGACAAATCGAGGGCGCCGTTGAAATTGGTACCTATCATTACGGAGCCTTTTAGACGGCTCGTTATTGATACAGTGGGACCTCTGCCGGTAACAGCCACGGGGTACAGACACATTTTGACTGTGATCTGCCCAGCGACAAAGTTCCCTGAAGCAGTGCCGCTTAAAGAACTCAGCTCAGTTGAGACAGTCAATGCACTACTGTCCATATTTGCGCGAGTTGGTTTTCCTGCGGAAATCCAATCAGATCAGGGCACAGTGTTTACTAGCGCTTTGACGACAACTTTTCTCGAAAGGTGTGGGGTAAAGCTGCTACACAGCTCAGTGTACCACCCACAGTCGAATTCCGTTGAGAAGCTCCACTCCGTCATGAAGCGCGTGTTGAGAGCGTTGTGTTTTGAACATCGAACTGACTGGGAGCTGTGTCTGCCTGGGGTGATGTTTGCTTTAAGGACCGCGCCGCATGCGGCTACGGGGTTTTCGCCAGCTGAACTGGTGTACGGTCGCTCGCTTCGATCTCCGCTTCGCATGCTTCGAGAATCGTGGGAAGGTAGGGGCGACGACCCAGTCGTGGTGGAGTACGTACTTAAGCTCCTCGAACGCTTAAGAAGGGCACAGGAGTTGTCAGGTGAAGCAATGACAAAGGCCCAGCAGAGGGCCAAGGTTTATTATGATCGGACAGCCAGGGCCCGTCGTTTTGAGGTGGGCGATGAGGTCATGATATTGCGCACATCGCTAAACAACAAACTAGACGTGCAGTGGGAGGGCCCAGCACGAATTGTTCAGAAACTGTCGGACGTTAACTACGTGGTAAGTCTGCCAGGAAAGCGGAAAGCACAGCAAGTTTACCACTGTAATCTGCTCAAACCTTATAGACAAAGGGAAGCAGTGGTGTGCATGATGGTAAACGTTCCTGAAGAGCTTCCGGTCGAGCTTCCAGGACTAGGCTCAGTGACGAACAGGGAAGACACCGGTCAAGTCATTAGTGACCTTATCAGTAAAGCACCGCTGTCGCCCGAGCAGAAAACCGAACTACACCGGCTATTACAAGAGTTTCAAGGTCTGTTCTCTGAGAGGCCTGGTAGGACTTCTGTACTTACTCATGATATAGAACTTACCTCCCCAGAGCCAGTACGATCCAAGGCGTATCGGGTGTCACCCCGCCAGAGCGATATTATGGAGGCTGAGGTAAAGAAAATGCTACAGCTCGGTGTTATTGAGGCAGGTGAGAGTGATTATACCTCCCCTTTGATTTTAGTTGAGGTACCGGGCAAGGAACCTCGTCCTTGCGTCGACTACCGCAGGCTTAATTCCATCACTAAGGATCAAATTTATCCGATCCCTAACATCGAGGAGCGCCTTGAGAAAGTTAGTAGCGCTCAGTTTATTTCCACCCTAGATCTTGTCAGGGGTTATTGGCAGGTTCCACTTACAGAAGAGGCTAGTAGGTATGCGGCGTTCATTTCACCAATGGGAACATTCCGTCCTAAAGTGTTGAGTTTTGGTTTGAGGAACGCGCCATACTGTTTTTCAAGCCTCATGGATAAAGTGTTGCGGGGACAGCAAGAATTCGCTTTACCGTATCTAGACGACGTAGCGATATTCTCCGCATCCTGGTCTGAGCATATGGCACACTTGCGGGCAGTGCTAACCCGCCTGCGCGAAGCGGGCTTGACAGTCAAGGCTCCTAAGTGCCAGTTAGCACAGGCCGAGGTTGTCTACCTCGGTCACGTGATTGGTCAGGGTCGTCGCCGCCCCTCTGAAATAAAAGTGGCCGCTGTGCGAGACTTTCCGCAACCGCGCACCAAGACCGATATTCGGTCGTTCTTGGGTGTCGCCGGCTACTATCAGAGGTACATCCCTAGGTACTCTGATATCGCGGCTCCCCTGACGGATGCTCTAAGAAAGACAGAGCCTCAAACAGTCGTCTGGGACGAGACAAAGGAAAGAGCTTTTAGCGCCCTAAAGAGTGCCCTAACAAACCAGCCTGTGCTACGATCGCCAGACTATACAAAAGGGTTCGTTGTTCAGTGCGATGCTAGTGAGCGAGGCATGGGCGTTGTACTGTGCCAACGGGAAAATGGAGAAGTAGAACACCCCGTCCTGTATGCTAGTCGTAAGCTGACCAGTCGTGAGCAGGCGTATAGCGCCACCGAGAAAGAGTGTGCGTGTCTCGTGTGGGCCGTTCAGAAATTGTCATGCTATCTAGCCGGCTCGAGGTTTATCATTGAGACGGATCACTGCCCTCTCCAATGGCTGCAGACCATCTCTCCCAAAAATGGCCGCCTCCTGCGCTGGAGCCTCGCTTTACAACAATATTCCTTTGAGGTGCGTTACAAAAAGGGGAGTCTCAACGGTAACGCCGATGGCTTAAGTCGAAGCCCCTAACGTAGGAATCAGCCTCAAAATTGTTGGTTACTGATGTTTTTCTTCCTGAGGCAGGATTTTTTTTTAACATATTGCTTTTGTTTAGTGTTTCAAAGTGATGATATGCTTTCTAGTGCAATTTTCCAATTTGTGGACGCGTTCTGAGTGATGCTAGACTACTGTAAGGAACTAGGCAGTGGTATAAAAAGGGGAAAGAGCCTGGCAGGGCTTAGTGAGGGTTGTGCCGTGCTTGCTGACTGAGCGGTTGAGTTTCAGCGTAGTTCTAACGCTTGCCGGGAACGAGAACACAAATGTGAACTCTCCCGAAGTCACTTTGCAGTGTCCCGTGCGAACCTGAACGAGAGAACAAGGCCTTCTCTGTGCGCTGCGCTCAAGAAACGTCGAGGGACGCCCGACTTCGGTTATGAGCATCATCGAGCGACATCCCTCCGGACAGCGGATGCAGTCCCCTGTCCATCGGGATCTCCTTCCCCCGGCGGGGCGGTCTGTTGCGTTTCGCCTGCGACACGCGGTTTTGCCGGCGCGACTGCGGCGGGGCGGCAGACATTTTGGCCCGTTCGGCGTCGCCGCAACGCTCCCCGCCAGGTGTTTCCAGGCGTTTCCAGGCATGTTCCGATGCCACGTGTCTTCATGTGCGTGTGTGAGTGTATGTGCCATTGTGCCCAAACCAGGCGATGCGACAGCAGGGGTCACCCTCTCCTTCCAGTCATTGTGCCCGAACCAGGCGATGCGACAGCAGGGGTCACCCTCTCCTCCCAGTCTTTGTGCCCGACCGGCGGCGCTACGACAGTGTGCGTCACCATTAGCCCATTGTACAATCACGTGCTCGTCTATTGAGGGGTTCCTTCTTGCCCTCAACTGCGAGAGTATAAAAACAGCTGCCCCCGGACGCCAAAAGGAGGGCTGCGATTTCTTCTGTTGAGTAAAGTGCTCTCCCGTCTCTCTACTTCGGTCAACCTGACCGCCAACTCTTTGCGATGTTAAAATAAACAAGTTGTTTTGTTGTTACCAGTCGACTCATGCTTTGCCGGGACCTTCGGATGCTTCCAGTTGTACCCCAGGCCGCCAGGCCAACGCTACCCTTGGGGCTTGCGACCCAGGTACAACCACGGGCGTCAGCGCCGAGCTCCCAACAACCGATGCCATCGGTGGGATCCAAACAGCACTCTGGCGTCCGAAAGCGAACCGCCACCGCTTCCTGGCGTCGACGCGTGTGCGCGGCGACTGCCGTATATGGCGCGAGGCTTCTTTTCGAGAAAAAAGATCATTCATCTATAAAACATGTGCGAGGAGGAACAAGAGCGTTATAGAATCTCGTCCTCTTGCTTTTGTTTTCATTATTATTTATCTCTCGCTCAGCCACCGTGCTGCCTAGCATGCAAACGAGGCCGCACGCGATAGCGTGAAGAGATGGTCAAGGATGAAACCTTAATGGGGCGCTAAACGCATTCGTCGTCGTCTGTATTCTGTTCGCATTGAAAAAGGAAAGTTGCGATGCGCACCTCCGACGCCGAGTTCGCGAGCTGGCTGGCCGAGACAGCTGGCGCATTGGTATGCTGAAGCTGGCGTCGAACGGGAAGGTGAGGGAGAAGAAGCTGCTAACACGCGCCTCTGCATTCAGGAGTGTGGTTATATTATACACGGCGTACACAGGCTATGGCGAGTATGGCGAACGCGGGGGACTTCGCTTTGCGTGGTGCGCGCCATACAATGTGAAGACTTGTTCTGGCGTTCCGAGGATGTAAAGGGGGGGGGGGGGGGATCTTGAGAAACTCGTGGATGGCGCGTCGATGAAATCGCGTAGCTGAGTAAATCCAATGGTAACTAATAAAGCGACGCTCGAAGCCTGTCTGCCGGGTGATTAGGTCGCTATAGTGCAACATGCCTGGATAATAGCCGATAAAACCTATAAACACCCGTGTGGGCGCTGCGCGAAGGCACAAGAATGACCTTACTTGGGATGCAGAAAGTCAAGTGAACTCGTATTCGTTGCGCCAGGCGTTGACTCTCCTAAATTTTTATGGGACCTGTCGTGTCGTAATTGTTTTCGGGGCCACGCGCGCGTGACTGTTTCCGCTAATATATGCGGTAAGCCCATCGAACGAGATCGATCATCGCAATCGAAGTCACGTTTTGAGAAACTACTGCGCGTCACCCAAAGATGTAATTGAGGGTAAAGTTTTTGCGGGTGGCGTTAACGAGGTGTCGTTAACGGATACGAAAGCAAAGAGCGTCCTAAACAATTTACCATTCTCGTTTCCACGCACCATGTTTTTTTTTTTTTTTTTTTTTTGTCTCGATACCCTGGTGATGTAATGCGTTGTGCCGTCGTGGTACACTGTCTCGCAGTGCACTTGTGATCGTTGCGACTGACACGCGAGTGCGCAGGCAGAAGAAACGAGTGCAGCCGTCTTTTCTTTTCTTCCTTTTTTTATTTTTTGTGGTCAACGTCATCATAGGTAGTCTTATCGACGTACAACGTAAATAAATATTCCTCTATGCATGTCAAGGCGCCACGACATGGTCAATGAAGGCCAGTGACTTTAATATCAAATTAATACGTGTCGAATATGTCGCAACCTTCTGGCGTCTCAAGTGTGATCATTTTACATGCGAGGAGCATGTGGTATAGTTGCGACAACATCAAAAAAAAAAAAAAAGATGGGCCAACACTGCTTTCGCAAAGCGTGTGACAATCGGGAGCCGACGACAAAGACGCGTTCCCATGGCGGAGAGAAAAAAGATGGCAGGGACAGTAGCCAAAACGGAAGGGGGAAGAAAGATTCTGTCCGGTCGTCACAATTGCGACGGAATCAATGGGTCAAGGAGAATGAGAAAGAAAAATTGTGCTAGCGATTTCTAAGCTACTGCCTTGTACTATGTGTGCGGGTTCGACCCTGTCTCGGGCAGTGCAGAGGTTTGGAAGAGTATACGACGCGCTCTAAGCTGGGCCACCGCTTCGTGCTTGTCACCCGCTCACAATTTTGGACGTACAGCACGGGCAGGAACTGCCGTGACAAATTTTGGGAAACCCAGCTAAACCATTGTTGTCCTTGTTAGCCTAGGAAACTGGCTCATATGGACTGCGGATGAGTGCCTAAGAATCTGGGTGACCAATGGAAATAACGCCAACAATAAAAAATTCCACGACTGATACGAAATCCAAGCCACGTGAAAAAAGGTGAAATCGCATGTTAACGCGCAGAAACAGCGACAAGAATAACGTGAATCGGGGCACACCAGTTCAGAAATACGTTAAAAAAGTGCGCAAGTTTACATGTACAGTAGTGAGGAAAATAAGTTGGGCTGTATTAGTAACATAAGCTTCTAGAAAGCAGGCGTGCGACGTATTGCGCGATTTTATATAATAGCGTGCAACTTGTTTAATAAACTCTCGCGTATTGCCTTAATGCACCAAGGCTACCAACAGTCAAGAAAGTCCTGACTCTGGCAGACTTGAGGTCCTATACGCTCCTACCATAGCCTCAATCTTGTTGTCTGTCACGAACGAGCACACTGAGTTTTTTTTCTTTTTCTCTGTGAGCCAATCAAAACGTTTCGATCTCCCATTTGAATTGCGCGTTGGTGGCTTTCGTGTTTGAAAACACACCAGCGTAAGACCCGCAATTGAATCGATAAAAGGTGCCGCTGTTTTTTTTTTTTTGACGACCTATTCCTGCGTTTCAGCAGGAAAGGCTGCACAACGGCGTTACCCTTCATTGTTGAGTTAAAATTAATGTTAGGGATTAGTAACTTCAGTGCATACTCCTGTATGCAATGGCTGGCGGATAAGGCGTTCTGTTGCTGACCAAAGAGTCGCTGGTTCTACTGCCGACTGAGACGTCTATATTCTGATGCGACCGATTTGCAAAACTCGCTGGTTCATTCAGAATTACGTTCATTTAAAGTACTTCCTCACCTGGTTAGAATGAATCCGAAGTCTTTCCTACGGAGCCATTCATCGATCTAGTATAGTTTTGGTTGTACAAAACGCTACCAACATTTATCCCTAATGAGCATACGCTTCAGCGTGAACCTAATAACCTTAAGCGGGAACCTGAAAGTGACATGCAAAGGAAGCAATAATATTTAAAAACCCGCATTTTTTTTAGGTTCATGAAAACATTTGCGACTGGGACGTCCAAATAAACTAATTGTGTGTGAAACAGGAAACCGTTGGTTAGAAACAGAGCCCCATTAGCTAATAATATTAGGAACCCTCTAGGAGTCATATCTACTGAATATTTATTTATTTCATAATAGCCCTAAAGGGCCCCCGAAGGGGTATTGCATAGGGGGAACGGATACATGAAAAAATGCGAGCTTCGCGCGTTACCGGAAAAAACAAAAGTACTCAAAAAATGTTATACAAAAGTACGACGTCTAACAAAATACACAAGTAAAACAATGTGCAAAATACATTAGTCAAGTGAAAATCAGAGAGAAAATATAAAACTGACTGAGAAAACAAATTAAGAGCACTAATACGTACAATGTAAAAGAACTAAAACGAGGGTTTGCTCGAAACTGCGTCAGTTGTCACCTTAACAAAGTAGTAAGATATGATTACACTTATACAATATACACGCAGAACGGTAAAACAAATTATCAAAACAACATATACACTGAACAACGTATGAATAAACGTTAAAATAGTACATGATGGATATATACACGTAACTGTTGCGCAAATGTTGCTGGAAGGTTGCGAAATCGGTTTGAGTAGCAATGTGTGATGGCAGGTTATTCCATGCAACAATTGTTCGGGGAACAAAGGAGTTAGCATAATTAGCTGAGCGACAACTTATGCGTTTTATCTTGAAGATTTGGTCTGTGCGTGGAAAGAAGGCCGTCGCTGGTTCGAAGATACGGTGAAGCTGCGGATGATGATACAGTTTGTACAGCAGCGAAAGGCGGGTAATTCTGCGGCGATGAGATAAGTCGTCAAGCTGAGCGCGAGCTTTTAGTGCTGAAATGCTAGTATAGGGTGAACAATCAGAAAAAATGAAATGGACCGCGCGGTACTGCAGTGATTCGATTTCTTGGGTGATATGTTTGACAAGGATCCCCGATAGCTGATGCATGCTCGATTTTGGGGCGTATTAATGCGAAGTATGCTAGTCTACGTAGTTTAGCTGGAGCATGCTTAAGGTTGCGTTTGAGGAGGCCTAATGAGCGGTTAGCTCATGCCAACGTCAGGCGGATGTGATGATGCCACGTTAGATCAGATTGTAAGTGAACACCAAGGTAGTTTTATGAAGTTGTAAGTTCAATTATGTTGTTATTTATTACGTACGATGTTGGAATACGGTGGTTGCACCTAGTAAATGATAATAACTTCGTTTCAGCTGTATTAAGAGTCATCAACCATGTTGAGCACCACGTGTTAATAGCGTTAAGATCGGTTTGAAGAATATCTGTATCATTGTCACATGAAATTAATCGATATATTAGGCAGTCATCGGCGAAAAGTTTGATGTGGGAAGACACACATAAAGATGTTCCACAGGACAAAATGTCGCGCGCGGGAAAGCTGCTTGGAACAATATAGACATATGGTATCAGCTTGGATTTCTTGTGTCACGAGTAATACTTTCTGGAAAACTGGTCGATCTCGAAGATAGATAGATAGATAGATAGATAGATAGATAGATAGATAGATAGATAGATAGATAGATAGATAGATAGATAGATAGATAGATAGATAGATAGATAGATAGATAGATAGATAGATAGATAGATAGATAGCCCCTGGAAAGTGCGCTAAGTGCCCTAAGAATGCTAAATACTAATTTTATTAAAACGCAGCTGTGGCGTAGAAGCCACGTATTCGACTTCGGCGTCGTCTCCAAGCAGGGTGCCAAGTGAGTCTCGCCTAAACTATGTTACCTGCGCGATCAGTTCTGTGGGCGCTACTTCGGCGTCTGGAATCTCGGGCACGACAATAGAGAGTTTCGGTTTAGGGAACGCATGCTGCTTGCGTACACAAGAACTAGGGGCGACGGTACTGCGCAAGCGGAGACCGCTACGTCTACTTGCGTGCCTGGGTTGTTGGGGCGGCCGAAAACATCGCTGCCCCTAAGAGGTCGCGTTACCCACATGACTCTCGCGGTGTAAGAGAACTTACGAGAAGCGAGACCAGCCGAGACAAGCCGCCCATCCCGCCACACAGACGGAGAACATGGCTGCGCCGGCGAGGACGTGTGCCCGTGTGCATTACACGGCCGACGTGGTAAAGAAGCTGGCCGCAGAGCACACCCGGCACGCTGTCGCCGCAACGGCGGCATGTCGAAATTTGCAGGAGGCTCTAAATAAACAAAACACGGACCAACCACAACGGATTATGTTGCGCGAGACGCCTAACTACAGTTTACCAAAGGTATGTTTGGATTGCTTCGGCTCGGCCTCAGTCGTAACATAGGCGCGTAAATGATTTGATAAATCTTTTGCCTAGTGTCGACACACATCGCTTTTATATATATTAACTGCTTTTAATAGAAATGGTTTAATCTACTTTACTTCATACACTTGATTTCATGTTTTAAAAAATGATAACGCAGCAAAGATCAGACACTGATGGCGCTGCGAGCGCATGCGACCTCGGTGAGGCTTGCGTTTGGGGCCGCTAACATATAACGTGTTTCTGGTTGCGTACCCAAACGCAAACGCCCCCAAGCGCTAGGGACCCCAACGCCTTACGTCCCCTAAACTAAACCTCTAATTTCTCAAGGCTTCTGCGGGGGCGGGCAGTACCCGCTGATGGGGAATATCTTCGGCGTCTTGTCTGACCGCCCATAGCCCGTGCTCTCCTGCTAGATCCTGGCGACGCAGCCGTTGCGTCTGCACCAGCTCGTAGTAAAGGTAATATAATGTACCACTCACGTTGCTCGCAAGGGGAGGCCTGCTGGCTATACTTTGCTGCTTGGGTGCCTAAGCTTACGACAGTGGGCGCGCTCGGTCCTGCGTCTGCCGATGTATAGTTCCGAGCTTGAATAAATGGTAACATTTAACTCTGCAAAAAGCATATGCGCAGAAGGCATGTCCTTAATCGCCGATGCAGTTATTCTCGCGGCTTGTTTCTAAATTTTGACAAATTTGTGTAGTTCTAGGTGTGCTACTCTCGTCTGAATGTTCATGGAAACCTCAGGTAGACTGTATCATAGCCAAAGCTGGTAAAGCTTTGAATTTCATTAAGATAAATTTGCGATGTTCACATGCGAATTTAAAACGTATGGCATATACAACTTGTGTTCGACCACTCTTAGAATATGGCTGTGTTGCGTGGGATCCCCACGAGGTAACCTTCATTGCCGCTCTAGAAAAAAATATAAAACCGTGCTGCCAGGTTCGTCTTGGGGCGGTACGGAAGGAGGGAGAGATGCACTGCAATGAAGGCTGAGTTAGGATGGGAATCTCTTTCTGTCCTCCGCAATAAACTGAGATTAAAATTTCTATATTCGGTTTATTATAATAAAACTGGAATTAACAGGGAAATTTACTATACAGAAACCTCATTACATTTCAGAACGAACTGATCATAGTTGCAAAATCCTCGAGTACCCTGCCAAGACGAACATGTATGCCAATTCATTTTTTGTTCGAACAATTAAACAGTGGAATAGGCTGACTGAAAAGCAAATGCATTGTGTGAATGAAGATGTATTTTATTGCATGTTGTAACCCCCCTGCTGTAACGCCTTTGGGCGCTGCGAGGTAATTGATGAATAAAGAATAAAGAATAGTTTTAGGCCCGCCGAACGTTAATTCTCGCACGCTGACTCCTCGATTTTTTTCCTTCTTTCAATTAACTTGGATACGAACTAACCAAAGCTAAATACGTACATATGCAGGTCAGTTATTCTGCATCAGAACTTTTAGTTTTCATTCGCAAATATATCTTGGAAAAGGGTAAAGCTCATGATTCTAAAGACCAAGCGATATGTCATTGCTTTGCAGACAGCAAAACTTGAATCCTGAAGCTGTACGTGACGGCATTATTTCAACGTAGATCAAAATTAAAAAAAAAAGAAAGCTGTTTCAGCTCTGTGCAATACCTGGCCAGTCACACTGGACTAGGGCAAATATTTATTTCGTACATTGAATTTTGGCCAAATAATGCCGAGAAGCATTCCAGGAGTATATACACGGGCGCGCGCATAAGGCGTAAATCCGCAGTATTACGTCAGCGCCTCTGCAGTACGGAGCACCTTCCAACCTTCGCATCACCTTCGCTGGGCTGTTTGTATGGCTGTACGCTTGTACATATAAGCCGGCAGTCCGATGGATCGGGGCTTGGCTTTTGTCTTATCGTAATAAAATAACTGCGTAAGCCAAGGAAATGTTGCGGAAGAAGTGGCTAGGACATTCTGTAGCGCAGCTATGCAGGACAAATATATATATATATATATATATATATATATATATATATATATATATATATATATATATATATATATATATATATATATCTATAGTAGCAATAAACTCTGCCGCAAAGAACAACCTCAAAAAGAAAGCGAATTCACTATTTCGTAAGCAACAAGGTTCTGCATGGTGGACCCAGTGCCAGGAGTCCGGGCCGTTGACGGATGAAGACTATCGACGCACACTGAAATCCTGTCTCCAGAGGTATATGAGGCACACCCGCGTCGAAGCTTAGTTCTCCATTCGCTGGCCCTACGAACACGGTTCGTTTACCACGCGCTCGTAGCGCATGCAGTGCGCATCCTGCCCTCGGCGACAATGGCCTTCCAACGGGCTTGTCCTTTCGCGACTCGCGCTCCGTTCATCCCACCAGACACCGGAACCCCCGGTGGGGGGAAACAATAAAAAAAAAAAAAAAAGAAGGGAAGGAAACGCAACGTGTCTCGCAGTATATTCTATGTGCCTTATGTGGGCGCAACGCTGGATTCCGCGAGTCTTAACCACGCTTTCTTGGCGCACTCCCCATCCTTTCGGCAATATTGTCTCTTTTTTTTTTGTTTGACAACTTTTTTTCTTCTTTTGTTGTTTTTTACTGCTTGAGCGCATGCCCGTTCCCCTCCTTGGTAAAAAAAATACCAGAAGAATAAGAAAGTATATAAACAATTCAGGTCTCGATGCCCACTTGGCAAGAGAAGTCACCGTCGCCAATACCACACATACAAAAAATATACCGTCGAGGTCCTACGACAGTATTTTTTTTTTTTGTGTATGGTATTGGCGACTTCTCTTGGCAAGTAGGCGTCAGACCTGAACTGTTTGTACACTTTATTATTATTTTAGTATCTTTTTTTGTGTGTTTTACGAGCGGAACGAGACACCGTGCTGAGACACCGGCATCGCTGTAAGGAAGTGGTGGCAGATGAACACGCACAGCAGTCATTTTTTTAAAATTTTCTCTGTCTATATTACTATGCTTTATTATTATTTTTTGTTGTTAGGTAGGAGCTCAGAAAAAAAAGGTGCTAATTACGAGCGCAGTGCAATACGCTATCCTGAAGAACAAGGTGGAGACAGCACGGCACAGTTATGTAGTAGCATCCAGCTAGGGCAATTGATAACGCAGTCCGCGCGGACCTACCTTCTTCCGTCATAATCAACGCTCCCCTAGACGTCTTGAGCTCATTGTCTTCGAAGAGAAGTACCTCCGCGTTGTCATCCCTTGAGCACACAAACCTTTTTCCCACGCATGCCCGTGCACTAACCGATCAAACATCCTGACACGGTTCCTGACAGTCTTCTCCGTCTCGAAGCGAGCGGAAGCAAAATTAATCCGGGCGGGCATTGTTTCACTCCATTCTCAGCGCTTACCACACGGGAGCATTGTCTTTCGCAGTGACATCCACACAGGAACAAGGGGCAGGCGCTGGTCGTCCTTTAATCTCCGTAGTGTCTTGCTAGTTTTTTTTTCTTCTTTTCACTACATCAGTTGAGCTTGCGGGAAGGCACAAAGCCAATGACAGAACGAAAAAAAAAAACGGCAAAAAAAAAAGAACAGAACAACAACAACGCGCATGCGCACAAATAAAGCTAACGCGCAGGCTCCGGCCAGGAGCCGAGATGGCTCCGCTCCAACGTCCAACTATATATATATACGCATTTTAGGCGACCAACTCTGGGCTTCGCTCACACGACAATAGGACTCAGTGATGTGCGTTCTCTATCACGGCCTGTCGGTTTCACTGAGCGGTGTCAGGTAGGCACTTGGACACAGAAAGCGCGCGCGTTCCAGCAACCCCAGAATGCCACATGTAACGTCGTTTTCCTATACACCTCTTTTCCTTTTGCATCCGGAGCCGTGCAGCGGCTCTTGGCACGGCGATTCAGAGTGACAAACACGCACCGTGAGAGGGCGTTAATGGTTACGTCTTTAACGACCGCACTGCTCGCCGCCGAGGCGGCAGACGGTTCCCGACACCGAAGAAAGAGAGGAGAAAATTAATTATTCAACACGGCCTGGCGCTGCCGACGCTGCAACACGCATGTATATACGGGCCTGCATTGCGCAATAGTGGAAACATGCTTGCGGGGGTTAAAAATGGGCGCCAGTGTACAGGACATGTCGCAAAGCGGTTAAAGGGAGGAACTACTTGGCGAATGTTACGTAAAACGAGCAGGAACCGCACGGATAACAGAAACGAGCGAGTTGGAGGCCGCACGTGGGTGCTTGCGTCTGGAAGTTCATGCACGACACGCTCTTCCTTTTCCTGCTCGTACTTCACTTCGACATAACGCTTTGCATTTCGCGCGAGTGACTATTGAGCCCGTACCTATATTCAAGCAGCTATTCGCTACTAGTTGTGCATAAAACGGCAACGAGGTGTAATGCGGGGAGCCACGAGGGGCACGTAATCCGCTGGCGCAACGACAGTGCGAAATTTGACTGTGTGAGTAACTTGCGAAATCAGGTTGCACTACGAGAAAGCGTGAAACGTGGTTCAAAGTTAATATGTCCGGCTCCGTCTTACCCTTACGGCAAAGTTGCAGCTTCAGCTGCAATCTTTAAGCAAGGTTTTTTTTTTTTCAAGCCCTGCGTCGTGCGGCGTTTACGCCTCTCTTTCGCGGTCTGATGCCGTTGTTGAGCCGTGATGTACATTCAGGTTCCTCCACCTTAAAACTCTTTACGCTTAATAAGGCTTTCACACCGTTCATATAATAAAACCATCATTCAACCGCCTTGGTGTTTTTGGTGTAGCGAATTAGATGTAGTTAAGCTTGTTATAATGAAATATAAGTTATACGTATCTTACATTTCATGCACTATATTCTATCTTTCGATGTACCTAGTAGTTTAAATTAGATCCTGCACGTGTAAAGAATTTTCGCTACCTGTGCACGGCAAAATTCGTTATAGTGGAACCTTTGTAAAACAAAGGCAAGAAAAAAACGAAACTGAGAAGAGAAGCGTCACACCTACTGTGCCAGTACGATTACTTCTTAGTTCCATTAGTCTCGTCTTGCGCTCAACTGCCATCTTTTCTTACTCAAAACATGTATTGCGCAACATGTGAGCATGACAAGCATATTTTTAGGAATGCTGCGTAAGAAATCGCCTCGTGAAAAATTAATCTAAGGCAAAGTGCTCTCTAACAAATTCAGATGGCATTGAATATTGCGAATTCAATGCGCGCATTAAAATACGAATCGCTTTCTTCAGCCTGCGCAAACGATATCGGCACATAGAGAAGCGATGCCGACATCACACAGACCTGAAGACAAATCACTGCATAAAAAGTCTTGCCGTAACACCATAAAGCAGGAATATCGACGCCGTTAATAAAAGCAGGGATATATATATATATATGCCAATGAGAGAAAGGCAGGGAGGTTAACCAGAGTTAAAACCTCCAGTTTGCTACCCTGCACTAGGGGAAGGGAAAGGGGAAGTAAAGACGGAAAGAAGGAAAGAAGAGCGTGGCAAAAATAAAAGCGTGATAAAAAAATATGAAAAGGAAGGGAATGGGGTCATTATAGTCTTTTTAATAGGCCACTGTCACGTAAAAAGGTCAACAAAGCCTTGACCGACCTTCCCTGCGACGACAGTTCATGTCGGCATTACAAAACTGACTGTTCTGAAAGTGGCCTGTCGTCAAGGCGTGCCAACGCGGTCGCTAGTGGCAGCCGGTGCACGCTGTATTGAGGACAGTGGCAAAGTACATGTTCAATAGTCTCTTCGCCACCGCAGTGACTACAAGCCGCGCTGTCGTCCATACCGACTCGGAAGGCGAAAGATCTTGTGTAGGCGACACCAAGCCACAACCGGCAAAGCACTGATGTTTCGAGTGGAGAGAGTCCAGATGGGGGGTCGAAGTGGAAGGGATGGGTCCAGTCGCTGTAGACGTGTATGCTTCAAGCTTGGTGTGTTTCATAAAGTTTTGATGGCTTTATTTGCAAGCACACGGATTTTCATTGCAGCGTCTGTTCTTGAGAATGGAATGGAGTCTTGCGAGCCCTCCTCATGTGCAGATCGTGCTACTGCGTCGGCATGTTCATTGCCCATTATGCCACAGTGGCTTGGAATCCACTGTAACGTGATGTCGTGTCCTTGCTCGACGAGGTGGTGAAGCAGCAGTCTGGTTTTTAGAACTATTTGTTCGTGGGGTCCTCGGCGTAAGGCAGATACCAAACAATGAAGAGCAACCTTGGATTCAGTGAACACGCTCCATTTCTTGGGTAGTTCTTCAGAAATTACACGAAGTGCACAACGAATAGCAGCAAGCTCCGCGGCAGTCGATGTAGTCTGGTGCGATAGTCGAATTTTTATGGTGGAAGGTTTTGCAGGAAAGATCACCGATCCTGCAGACCCATTCACCGTGGTTGAAGCGTCAGTATATAGATGATGATGCTCGTTGTACGTCTCGTACAGCAAGAGCAGTGAAAGCTGCTTGAGTGCTGGAGACGAGAGTTGGGCTTTTGTTCGTATTCCTGGTACCATTAGTCGAATCTTTGCTTGAGCCAAGCACCATGGTGGAAACGGAACTTTTGCTGGTGCTGTATAACCTGATGGAAGGTATGCACGATAGGGCAGGACTGTTTCACAAAAGGAAGCACGTGGTCGATCTTCTGGCAGTGAGGTTAGATGATGGGCAGAGGCTCGAGCAAGGTGCCTTATGTGTGCTCTGAGCGCTTCCATGACTATATGGGTCTTGGCTGGAAATCGTGTGCAATGGCAATTGTTTCAGCCGTTGACGAGCACCGCGGCAATCCAATACACACTCTAAGTGTCTAGGCCTGGACGCTTTCGAGTGTGCGGACTATGCTTCTACATGTGCTGGTCAGCACAGGCAAGCTGTATCGCAAATACCCAAGAAAGAGTGTCCTGTACAGTTGCACCATTGCATGTACTGAAGTACCCCAGACTTTTCCTCCAAGAAACTTAAACACATTAGATATATCCATGAGACGCTTCTTTAGGTAGGCCACATGAGGACTCCAGCAGAGGTCACGATCAATGTTTACGCCTAAGAATCGGTGCGTCCTGACATAAGGTATGCTTTGACCGTCGATAGAGACAATAGAGACAACGTATGATCTCGTTGGCTTTCGCCTAAACGCGACCAATGCGCATTTTTCTGGCGATCTTGAGGCCTTGTTCATTTAAGTATGCCGATGTTGACGTGGCAGCTTTTTGAAGCCTGGCGCGTACCTGCGGCCGTGTCATACCAGATGCCCAGAAGCAGATGTCGTCGGCATACATTGATATTTTAACTGTGTTCGGAAGTCGTTCCACGATACCAATGAGTACAAGGTTGAAAAGCGTGGGACTCAAGACACCGCCTTGTGGAACTCCATGGTGCGTATAACACTGCGAGGTTGGGCCAGCTTCAGTGTTAAGAAATAGAGACCACCTATGTAAATAACTGCATGTTCAACGATATAATGGACCGCCTAGGCCCACTGATTCCGATGCCTCAAGTATGGCGTCATGAAGAACGTTGTCGTAGGCTCCCTTTATATCTAAGAACATTGCGACAGATAACCTCTTACACGTCTTTTGGGGTTGAACATAGGTTACCAGATCGATAACGTTGTCGATAGAATATCGGTGACGTCAAAAACCAGCCATGGCGTCCGGGTAGATTTCGTAATGTTCAAGGTACCACTCAAGTCTGGCGAGGATCATTCGTTCCATTACCTTCCCAACGCGACTTGCCAGCGCAGTTGGTCGGTATGAAGTAATCTCTAAGGGAGACATGCCAGGCTTAAGAAGCGGTACCAGGCGGCTGATCTTCCAATCTTGAGGAACTTTGCCCTCCTGCCAGGACTCGTTATAGATATTAAGGAGCGCACTTCATGCCCGTTCACCAAGGTCACATAGCATACGGTAAGATATGCCATCCGGACCAGGCGACGATAACCGATTACATAGGGCGAGCGCCGCGTCAAGCTCTTGCGTCATGAAAGGCAGATCCATGGGTGAATCTCGTGAATCTGGAATACAGTTTAATGTAAGCGAACCTGTGCGAGTTGGCTGGCCCGCACTCATAGCACAGAAGTCTTCCGCCACATCAATGTCTTGTCGGCGCTGGAATAGTGCTAGGGCCTTAAACGGGAAACGCTGTTCCGGAACAGAACGTAGACCTCGCACAGTTCTCCATATTTGAGATAGCGGTTTGCGGGTATCTAGCGACGCACAAAATTTTGACCACCGCTGAGCCTCTAGTTTATCCATGCGACGTTGTATCTTCTTTTGCATTCGCCGGGCTGTTCTTAGATCTTGAATTGACTTAGTGCGTCGATATCTTCTTTCAGCACGATGGCGAATCGCACGAAGCTGCTCCAATTCCAGGTCGAATTCAGTATACCTTGGAGAACAGGTGAGTGTGCGCGTGGCTGTCCGTGCCGTTTTCTTGATAGCATGTTGAAGTACACAAGAGAGGCCTTTGTGACAAGCGTCCTCAATCTGGGATTTAAAGACAGTCCAATCTATTCTTCGAATCGTAGTGGACGTATACGTGTTAGACATTCCCTTGATCTTGAGGTAGTGAGGATGTGCTCACTTCCGTGCGTTTCAGTGTCCAAAAACCACTTAACATGTGTGGCGAGGCGGTGGGAGACGAAAGTCAAATCGAGGCAGCTGCTGTACGTTATTCCCCGCAGAAATGTTAGACTCGCGTCATTCAGCAGGTAGAGACCATTGTTGGAAACTAATGAAGCTAGTCGTCGTCCCGTCGCGTTAACATTTAAGCTTCCCCAAATGGTATGGTGTGCGTTGAAGTCCCCGGTGATAATCCATGGACCAGGTTGTGTTTTTAAGATGTCTTCTAGTCTTTTGGTGTCAAATCAACTTGATGGAGACAGATACACCCCCAAGAGTGCAAAGGTGACTTTCCTATTTTTAACAGTCATGCACACATACTGATTGTCGTCATGAGGTTGCACCGGTTGGACGACGTGAGTGAGTTCACGGCGAATAACCACGACGACCTTGCTACGTTTGATGTCGCTTGATGAGAATATTGTCTCGTAGCCGGATAGTCTTATTGGATGGGATAATCTTGGTTCACAGATGACAATGATTGGAAATCGGTTAGTGAGAACAAATTAACGAAAATCGGCGATGCGAGATCTTAGACCTCTCGCGTTCCACTGAAGGATTGACGCTTCTCTGACCTCCTTACGAAATGACTGGTGATTGTCAGTCATGGCTTCACTCAAGGCTTGCTAGGACGGGGCTCAGGGCGTCGAGCACTTGTAGCCCACTTCGAGCAGATGGAGTGTCAATGCTTGTCAGCATGGCCTTGATGACATTCACGATGGATCGCAGCACCGGAATCATTTGGCAGTCGACTGCTGAAGCCTCACCAACAGAAGCGGGCTTCGGTGGGAGCATCAAGCGTGGAGGCTCTTTAGAAGACTGAGAGCTTGCAAGCGCCGGCCACTCTTCCACGGGGGCAACCTTTTCCGTCTGAGGCCTCCTTGTGCTCTCGGGCGTTCTATTTGAAGGTGATGGCGTTGGCGCAAGCGGTGCACGAACTCCACCCTGTCTTGAGCGTTTCTGTCGATGACGACGTCGACGCCGAATATTTTCTGAGGCTTCTCTATGGGTTGAGTTATCCCTGACCATTTGCTTCAGAACTACGAACTCTTTTTTTCATGCTAGGGCATTCTTTAGATGTGGCTTCATGGGTGCCTTCACAGTTGCCACACCTAAAGTTTGTTGCACGGCAGACATCTACCGTGTGTGACTCCGCGCACCGGAGGCACATTGTGGAGTTTGCGCAGGCACCCTTAACATGCCCGACCTTGAAGCACTTGTGGCATTGAAACGGCTTTGGGACAAACCGTCGTACGACATGTCGGAAGTGACCGACCTTTACGTGCGAAGGGATGGAATCCCCCTTGAACACAAGCTTCACACAACGGCTGTTGCCGAGTCGGCATACGTGCGTGATGACCACTCCTTCGCATGCCGGTTTGATCAGAATTGGCAGGTCCGAGTTCGAAATTGTCAAGTCAACATCGTAGATCACACCTGCAGTGCAAGCCCCATCGATATGTATGACCGGTCGTACTTTTGTGTTGCCCCAACCTGTTATCTGTCGTAGCGTCTCCAGCGTGGTTCCACGGGTTGTGCCGACAGCTAGAACATTCTTTCGTGTGTTCAGCCGGACTTCCTTGATTTCGTTTGGCGCCTTTCCCTCAAGAAAAAACAGAGAGAGCTTGCCTGTTCAATACTCGAAGGTTGACGGAAGAATCCACTGGCATGAAGAGGATGGTGTGCGACCAGCGTTCACTGCCTGCCTGCATGGTTGACGTACTCGCTGGTGACGACGCCTTGATAAGCCTCCTTTTAGCCCTTCGACTCCTCACCGACACGAAGCTGTCATCGGATGAGTGGTCACCTGTGATTGAGTAGACATCTCTTTTTCGCTGGTGCTGGACCAGGTGCCTCGTTTCCTTGAGGAGCTTGTCAATGTAGTGCTCTGGCCAGACGGGCCGGCAATAGGCTCTGCATCCATGGCCACAGGAGTAGGAGTCTCTCTTGAGCGTTCACTGGTGGTTGACCAGGCACCTTGACTCATGGAAGAGCATGCGGTTGCAGACGTCTAAAAGCAGGGATTCTCAAAGCGACATCCAGATAGTTCATCTATGTAACGCACGTGTTTAATTTACCTGTATAAATTGCTTATTACATCCCCGTTGAATGTTCTCACTTTGGGACCACGTTTAGTAGAACATATTCAGTCTTGTTACTACGGTTGTGATGACAATAAAGACCGACCGACTCGCTGACAAACATCCCAAAACTACATTGCGAAAGCGTCACTTACACAAAGAACAGTAAAATGAACAGAAGTGATGACGTGAATGCAGCAACATGTACAAATCATGTATGACGGACCTCATACCACATGAACAATAAATATGCGACGTACAGTTATAGGTATACAGTATGTGTGCGCCTTAGATGCAAACTCAAAATCTTGAGAGCCAGCAAAGAGCGTGGTCGGTCGGCGAGAACATCAAATCTTCGACTATAAATATTACGCGCCTGCAAGCCTATTGATCGCCTGCCTGTCGTGAGAGCCGTCTGTTCCCGTCCCGTCATTAACCGTCACCCCGACGTCACTCACTCTGTCCAATGAGGCGTCGCTGGCCCTCCAATGACGGGAACTAAGTGCTGCGGTTCCGGAGGCAAGAAGTGCGAAGCCTTTCGATATGTCCAAAGTTTCCAACTTCACCAAACAATGTTATTTAGCAGAATGCGTTGTTGGGCAAGTTGGTTCATTGTAATTGGAAACGTTGGTTGCGCTTTTTAGACAATCACAAGGAAGGGAGACAGGACAGGCGCCTGTCCTGTTTCCCTTCCTTGTGATTGTCTAAAAAGCGCAACCAACGTTTCCAAAGACAATGTTATTGATGTACACGCCGAAGGATTCGCCGCAGTAGCGCTTGTCGACACCGGCGATGCTGTTTCCGTCATGCGCGAGAGCAACAGAAGCTTTGGCGACGACTCAAGAAGGCTGCGGCGTCGATTTCTGGTGTGATCTTTCCCACCGCGAGCGCGCGAGACCTCGTCCCTTCCGCTGGCTGCGCTGCCAGAGTTTTCATTGAGAACGTACCGATCGTACCCGGTGGGTCTTTGTCATGATCACAACCGTAGTAAAGGTTGAAAACGTTCTACTAAATGGGGTACCCAAGTTTTTACACTCAACGGTGACGTCACACGCAGTTCAGCTATATAACGTGCCTGCTTAAGCAGGCACGTTAGATAGCTGAACTATACCTGGCTTTCATTCGGAGGTAACCTGGTTATACTACTGCCATAAGCATGGGTGGCCTCTGGACTCTGCATCTAGCGATTTGTCGTCGAATCAGTGGTGTCTGTATCATTACTAGCTATGCGCAGATGTCGATTTCCTAGCCTCTTTCTATTTTGTACATTTACCCGTTATGCTTCCTGGTGTTGTTCCAGTGGATGCACAGCCAGCTGTCACAAGTTCTATTAAATATCGTCAATTTTACGTCGACCTCTTTTTCTTTTTCGTGAGCCCTACAATATAAATTACTGTGTAGTAAACCTAAATTAATTGATTCTCAAGCTCCTATTTTACCTCAGGCATTGCCTGATTTCAATTCTCCTGCGGATTCATCCCGACATTTAACTTTTTTCAGCAAGTTGCGTTTGTCCACACACAGCTTCGGCCAAGGAAATGTGTTAGTTTGCTATGCCATTATTCTAAGTATCAGTATACCACAGACTTACGACCACATTGCTTTCCTCACATAAACACGTCACACGTGAAGACTGCGCTGTTTACAAGACTCTTCAAGTGATCGCCGCTCCTGCGGCATCATTTCGCTAAATGCACGAGTATAGGTGTTTTTGTGTAAAAGAAGACACAAGGGAAAACAAGTTAGGTCACGAAAAAAATAAAAAATACAGAAATACAAGTTCTCTATGTTCCAAGTATGGAGAAGATAGAAAGTTTACGAGAAATCGTGAGCCATATATACTTCGCATACACGCACTTATATAGCCCGCGCACGGCCGTTTACTTGTTTATTTGTCAGTTCGCTTATACAAGCTCTCGTTTCAGATTGCTGCTTTGTTCGTGGGTCGGCTATTCCTTCTTGTCAAACTATGCACAGCAATGCCCTTTGATAATGAATACAACACTTTAACCTCATGTCGAGTGTCTAGAAACGGATATTAACCATTCACTGATGGAAAATATATCGCTTATATCCAACTCGGCCTCGCATATATCGAATTCTGAGCAGCCAGCGCCCCCTCCCAAAACGTGCCTACTTTCTCTGATCCCGCGCCAGCGTTCACATTTGCCGTAACCGTTCGAGTAGAACTCAGAAGTCCTTCTCTGCGTCGGCCAACAAGGAGCTCGGTGTTGTCCTCCTTTCGAAGGCAGAGCCCGCGGCCCAGGAGAAATGCAGACACCATATGGAAATCTCGGACGCACCGTTTTCGTTGAAGGCTGAAGAAAGCGATTCGCGTTTTCGATGCGCGCGTTAACTTTAAAAGCATACAATGCCACCCAAATTTGTTGGAAAGCACATTGCCCCTGATCGTTTTTCGCACGAGGCGATTCCTTTCGGAATGTTCCTAAATGTACTTGTCATGTTCGCATGTTGCGTGTCCTGAGCTCAAAAAAGACGGGGGTGATTCTAAGACAACATAAATAAGAACTCGGAAATATTCGTGCTGGCGGAGTAGATGGGACGCTTGTTTTCCGGTTGTGTGTTCTTCGTTTTACAAAGACTCCGCGTAATTATGTGGTTTTACGTGCCAAAATCCCAATTGGATTATGGGGCACGCCACAGTTGGGGGCTCCGAATTGATTTTAACCCCTATAGGGAACCTTTAACGTGCCCCCAATGTACAGGACGCGGGCGTTTTTGCATGTCGCCTCCACCGAAATGCGGCAGCCGCGGCTGGGATTTGATCCCGCGACCTCGTGCTTTGCAGCGCCGCACCACAGCCGCTAAGCCACCGCATCGGGTCACTCCACGCTACGTAAGACGAAACTTACAGTGCACAACTGCCGAAAATTCTTTACAAGCGCAGGATCGCACTTTAGCTACCATAGTCACGTTGAAACATAGAATTTTGTGCATCTTACATTTTGTAGTAACCAGGCTTCCTTACACCATATTCTCAGGAGGTCCAATGAAATTGTTGTATTTGAAAGATGAGTCTCTTTCTTTTTTTTTAAAGCCGTTTCATGGCGGCAGAATCAGAAGGTATACGTCACTGCTGAAAGGCAGCGTCGGATGGCGGAAAAACGCCGCAGGTCCCCGAAAAGCGTCAGATTTGCTTAAAGAGCGCGGACGAAGCTGAACCTTTGCGTTACAGGCAAATTTCAAATCTGATATCTTAATGTACTTAGGTCGAGGAGGTTGTCCAGCACACGCGAGCGGCATTGGGCGCATGCATTGTGCACTGCATTGTGCATTGGGCACTGCGCTGGCGACATCGAGCGATGGCACCTTGCGCAAAACTGGCTACACGTGAGCGTGCGCAGCCAAATTTCCCAGATGCCCGGTCTTATTTTGCCCTACTAGTTGCCTCTGCTCTGACAGCTGCTTTGGCCGGCAGGAGCGCGTTCTATAGTGTCTTGGCTTCTGTGCAACCACACGTCGCGCGCGGTCTCACAGAAGTTTATGGAACGCCGTCGCCACCTATCATTGGCCCAGCTGACAGAGTATAGGAACTTTCGTGCTTTTCGAAGAACACTCGCCTGTGCGAGCGCCTTTAACTGCTTTACGCTGTCCGCGCACGTGCATGAATTCACCGCCTACCTCTCTCTTTCTCGACCCTCTGTTCCCCCATTTCCTTCCCCCTCCGTACGGTAACCAACCAGACCCGGTTCTGGTTAACATCCATCATTTTTCTCTTTCTTTCTTTCTTTCATCTCACTATCTCGTGGTGCAACCTGATTTCGCAGTGTAGACTCAAATTTCGCATTCTCGTTGTGCGACTGGATGACTGGATTGCATGCCCTCTGGACTCTCGGCATATTACACGCCATCGGCGTTTTATGCCGCAAAGAGCAGCGTATACTGTTTCTTTTTGTTTTTCTATTTTATCTTCTCTCCACGTCGCGTCGTTTCCCCACTATGCCGTGTGAACACTTGGGTCATTTGCACGCCAAATCAACCAGTGTTCTTTTTTTTTTTTTTTTGGACCGTCAAAAATAGAGTTGAAAAAATTTCCACGTGTTTGTTGAAGCTCAAAACTAATTTTCCCCGTTTAGTTTTCTTCTCAAAAATGTTCTAGCATTCTGGCGAAAATTGTTCTTGCCTAGCTGACCTTGAAGGAGTCAATCAACATTTTTTTAAACACATATTGTAGGATCCAGTCGTTGAAATGGCGTGTATGGCAAGACAATGAAGTGATGCGACTGCCAAAATAACCAATATTTCAAGTATTTGAATACTTTGCGTGCTTTAGGCACTGACAAAAGCCGCTAAGGTTGCAAAGTTTGAATTTTTTCTAGGAATGCGGGAAATTCGAGAAGCGACCAATTAAATATAGAGTGGTAGGCCGGTTGTCATAGCACAACCGAAAAATATTTGAAGCTTTGGCGGTTCAGCCGATCTCCTGAAATATAACTGTAAAGTTATAATTCTCTTGCAAAAAAATTTCGTGTTCAAGGTAAAAAAAAGCACCTTTGGTGTTCGGCTAAAAAGTATATGTAATATATCATTAGATAGCTCTACATGTCTGCTATGCACTTGAGAAGTTACAAAAAGGTATTGTTTTCTTAAACGCGAAAAATTAGTTTTTTAAATGTTCGTGCGTGAATCGCGCAGACAGCATAAATACAACAAGTCTTGCCGCCTAGCAAGGAGAGATTGTCAATAAAATGAGTCCGATAAACTGTTCAACAAGCTGTGACTGGCTTTTTTTTTTTATTATAATGAAGACAAGCAATGTCAAGCGCTGCAACTTGATTTTTTTTCTTTCCATGAATGCGAAAAGCGGACGTGAACCACGTTTGAGCACATCATCCATGGTCACACAGAAATTTTATACGCATGCATGTTCAGGCTGTCGAACGGCGGTAACGCGCCTCACTAGAAGACTTTGTTCACGCTCTTGTAGGATTTCAGTTGTAATTACGAAGGCGTTTTCTACTTGCAATCTGTATGTCGCACAGCATTGCATGTGGCAAAGCATGTTGATACGTTTTCCTCTATCGCAGTGCGACATATCTTTTCAAATGCTTTACGTGGACGATATCAGCGTTCTTTCTGAATTTACTGGCTACTAAGGAGCAAATATTTCTTTTTGGCGGCGCTAGCTTCGAGTGACACTCTTGTATCTTGCGCAGCACTACCGATTCGCCTCCTCAGACCACCGGGGAGGAACTTCAAAATAAATAAGGATAAAATAGCAAGGAAATAGTACAGTACAAAATTCATGTGTTTCATTATAGATATGATATCACAACAGAAGTTTGTTTACAAGTTGAGTTTCTGAAGTGTCTGGAATAATAAGAATTAATTAGAAATCACTGATTACCGCGCACCAAAGCACAGAATCGTAGACTTTAGAGACCCACCAAGTGAGCAGGACTTTGTCAAAATTCCTGGAAACCCGGAATTAGAAAGCCGTCGCAATGACGTCACTAATGACGTCACACACAAGAAGGTGGGAAGATATTTAACCGGCTAGTTAATGGAAAACAGTTGCCTCCGAGTTGGGTTCGTGCGTTGCGTTCGCCCAAAGTTAACCTGAAGAACACCAACGCCGAGGTGCGAGTGCCACCAAGAGACACGTAAGTCAAAGATTAGGGTCACCTACTGTAAGGTCACTCTGATTGTTCGTGTTCCTAAGTGTCACGAATCGGCCACGTGCTTTGTGTATAGAGAGGGGGTTCACTTCCCCCCATGTCAGCCGGGCGACAGTTGCTGTGTTATGTGGAGTCACAGGCACCGCGCGGTGTTGGGTGACGCGTCGCGGCAGGTGCCAGGAGGGCGAGTGCCGATTCCGGGAAGTCGGCATTGTGCGCACGGTGTTGGCAGTCCGCCGACGGTCACACGAGTAGACACAGACCAGCCTTGAAAGGGACCGCTGTACAAGGTATTGTGGGTGTGGCTCCCGAGTGCCTGACTAATTGGAGGCGCCGCCGAGGTTAAGAAGGGCTTAGCAACTCTGACCCCGTTCCGCATGCAGTGAGCATGGACCTAATCTTCTACACGTCCGGAACGCAATCGCCAGCCTTGTTGTTGGGTGCGACTGCCTGTGTGGTGTCGAAGGCCAGCTTACAGTGCACGCTGTAGGAATGCGGTGCACATGTAAAGAGTGCATTCGGACGACGGCGTCTTGGAAACACGCACTCGGAGAACTTTGTCTTGTAGACAATAAGTTTGAAGGACAAGGAGGGCCATCAGTCTCCCACGCGGACAAAGTTTGAGTACGGCCGCACTACGTGGTATCGATGCTCCTGCTTCCGAGACAGTTGCGGCCCAGAGACGCCCTTGGGATTTGAGGCGGTCTAGCGATAACTTGTTCGGGCCTGGCGTGTTTTGCTGAGCCCGTCACTAACTACGAAGAGATGAGAGGGCATCGGAGTTTTAGGGAAGAAGGAAAAGAGCTTTGTTTTCCAATATGCTTATTTTTCAGAGTAAGCCCATCCTTGTGGGTTGTGGCTTAACAAACGGTTGACTCTGATTGGCAACTGAACCTGTGGGACGGGCCAACAGCCCTACCGCCTTTTTTTTCTTTGTATATTTGGGCTATAAAAATCGGGACGACATGCTGTCCCTCAGTCTTGGCTGAAATCAGAATTGCTGATAGATCAGTGAGCCTCCGTACTATGTGCGTTAAAACGAGTCTGGGCTCTAACAGTCATTGAGACAGTCGAAGAGTGAGACTTTGTTTCTCAATTGTTCAAGTTTGTAATGTATTTGTTTTACCTGCCATGTATATAGAAAAGTTTACCTATAAATATTTCTTGTACATCTGATCTCATCGCTTCCTACCTGCGTTTGGTCAACAACTGCCGATCATCGTCCTAGAAGCTTCAAGTTCCAGCGGTGAAGCGAGGACAGAGAACGAACGAAACTTTACTCCTACCATTTTTATAGATTGCATGAAACGTAAATTTCAACTCTGCAGGACTGGCTGACGAATTTTACACATCGTGATAATCCGTGGGCATTGGCTGTATGGTTCACCTGGCGTGCACACACCAAGCACAAGCCGCATTGCGTTAGAGCGTGCGTTTCTTGGCATATACCGCAGACCATGGGCGGTATTCTGAAAAGATCCACTGCCCGGCTTCTGCCACTAAGCTGCTTCCTAGTTTTAACAACTTTGCGATTTGCCTCACATATCGCGCGCACTACTGCCCATGCAATCATGTTTCGACTGTTACCCAATGTAGACCCTTATCATACGTGTTGCGCAGCCGTCAGGACAGGCCGTATCGAATAATTGATTTTCTTCTGTCTTTCTCCGGCGTCGAGAAACAGATGCCGCTTGGCGGCGAATAGCCTGGTCTTTAAAGACGTACCCATGAAATCCCCCTCAAGTTGCGCGTTTGTCACTCTGCATCGCAGTTCCAATAGCCGAGAGAGAGAGAGAGAGAGGAAAGAACAAAGAAATATATAGAAGGAAAAAAGAGTGTGTTTTACATGTGGGTATTCCAGGTTGGGAAAGCTCGCACCTTCTGCGTCGAAATATGTGGCATTGCTTTGCGAAGAAGATCTGTGATACTACACACATGACTGAGTCCTAGTTCAGTCGCCCAGACACTGCCTGGTCTTATCTGCATATACGTAATATTGTACACACATGCGTAATACTTTTGCCCAACTAGAGGTAAGTTTAACGAACTTGGGCATCTGCGTATTCTAGAAATCTAGACGACCATTCCTTGTCACGAAGGAAAAGTAGTCAAAGTGGAGCATGCAACTGAGACTCTCGTGTCCTTGTGCAGTTTCTCAGTGAACACTGCGAGCGTTCTTCTTTTTTTTTTTTTTTTTTGCTGTTTAAGTATGTGTGCTGAGCCGTCTACTGGTGTATACGACACCTCCTTGCGCCCTACCGGCTGCGCTGTATACGCTATACCGAGATTCCCTAATAATGCGTGTGCTTCAGGTGAGTCAACTGCACCGCGCAGAGCGTCCGCGTCTGTTGCTCCCATACGTTGTGTCAGCTCCGTGCTAGCGGCGGCGGCCACACCACCGGGGGCCCGCATCGCCGAGCCGTGCTTGCCTGGTTCATTCTGTATAACCCTGCGACTTCTCCTCCGCCGCGAGGCGATAAGGCAGGGGTGTGGGAACGGCTGGCGGGGGAGCGAGAAGGCAGGGGGGGAGTCGAAAACGCGCGTTCAGTCATTCGGAGGGCAGACGCCGCGCCTGGCTGCGCGCCGTAATGATGGATGGATCGAGGCGGAGGCATTCCGAACCGTTTACTGCCCGCCCTGGCGTGTAACGCCCGCGGATTATACACGTTAACTCCGAGCCTCCTCCTCTGCCACCCCGCTCCTTCGCGCCGCCTTTCCTGCAACGATAAAGAGAGAAGTCAAGCCCGAGCTAAAGAAGACAAGGTGGCGGTTACCTTGGCGAACAGTGCGCGGGGAAAAAAAGGACGCCGCGTGTGGCGCTGTCTCTTTTAGAGAAAGGCGCCTCTGCTGCGCTTTCTCTGCTTGAAGTTTGAAAGGCTCCGGTTGTGCCGAAAGCGGAGAAAGGGTGCGCTTCCCTGCGGTGGCCACGACGACGACGATAGTGATCGCTTAAAACTCGACTGCTCGCGGTTATAGTTTCGTTCGTTTTGTTTGTTTTCACACATGCGGTTCACGGCACCTTTGAGGCTCTCGTACAAATCGAAGATTTGCCTGGCTTTGTGAAGACGAAGAGCATTTCTTTCTTTCCTTCTTTTTTTTCTTTTCTTTTTCTTTTGGGTGCGGCGTGTCGAGTCGGGCCGACCAATTTGCTCCCTCTTGTGCGGAGTAGTTCGAGCGTGGCGCCGGAATAAGCCAGCTCAGTCTCCTCCGCCTCCAGAGCGTAGTGATTCGCATGCATCCCATTCAGAAAGTGAAACTGGTCGAGAATCGGCGGCGGAAAAGAGAGTGGTGGCGGAAGGAGAGCAGCGAAATAAATGGAAATGTCTGTGGCGCGCGAACTAATTTAGGTTCCCGCCTATACAACGGCGAGAATTGTGGCTGTACGACAAGCAGCAAAACGAAAACATCTGACAGCCTGGTGGTGAACATTCAGCAGAAGTTGCAGTCGCTAAGCTGGCTAGAACTCGAGTTTGCCTCTCGTTTCATGTTACAGTCTATAAGGCGGCTTAAATGTTGCCTGCATCAACAAAGGCGAGTTATGCACCTTGTAACATTCTCAGCGTTCCTGCACTGACAACTTTTTAGTTGAAATCATTTGATTCCTCCCCGTTGCGATGGAGTTCAAAGCGAGTCATCAAAATCATAACCTTTGGGCAGGTAGTACTAAGTGCAACGAGTCGAAAAAAAAAAAACGTAAACTATGGAAAATAAAAGCCGCTTGACACGACTGCATCGGATTGGCACTGTGAAATAAAAAAATCGCGATAAAGAAATTTCGCCACAAGAATTGACATCTAGAATACATTTGGAAGCGTTTACACGAACCAGCACGGTAATTACTGCAAACACGTGGCGTACGCACCGCAATGCTTGAAACCAAGAGAACTATGATTAAACAGCAATACAGGAGCACAGCAGATTATGTTAAATGAAGTATCAAAGCAAACCGTATGGGTACGTGTTATGCACACTGCAAGATGCGCAAAGATACTAGGATTAAAGAGAGAAGCAAAAAAGCAAGGACAGGAAAGGCAGGGAGGTCAACCAGACGAGCGTCCGGCTTGCTACCCTACACTTTGGCTAAGGGAAATGGGGAATAGAAAGAGGGAGAGAGGGAGCAATGAGTGCACGTGGGCACAGGGACACTATGAGCCGTCTCTCAAGCCGGTGAACCAGTCAAACTAAGGTCGCTACACAGAAAAAGAAACAATAACAATATTAGAGAAACGCGGAGTGGTTCACCGACAAAACAAGAAGTGAAATTTAACGACGTTTCGGCTCGCCTACGAGAGCCTTGTTCAACATAATAACTGGTGACAGAGACACAGAGTATTTAAGTACGCCTTCATTACGTGATGCAAGCAGCGAGTATGCATCGCCGAAAGTGTCCCGTCATATATATATTAAGCGTGTGCGTCATGTTCTGAACGTGCAGAGATTGTGTATGCAGGCAGGACACGAGTTCGTTTTTTTCTTGGCTAAAGCACGTGCCCTTGCCCAGTCAGCATTGTGGCTTGCATAGTGTCAGCGTGTTGAGCACGGGCACTCGACGACGCGTGCCGTTTTCGGACGCTGTATACTCGCGCTGTTTCAGTAGTTTCTTGAGATCACCTGTCTCGCCGATATAACTTGTATTCACAGTCGCCACAAGATCTGACGTAGACTAGGCGGGGGACATTTTTATACGGCAGCTTATCGTTTATGTCGACTAGAACGTTCCTTAGTTTGCGTGTTTCATGGCACACGCGCAGTTTCGACGTTTAACTGCGCATATTACGAGCAGTGGTCTCACTTGTGCCTGGCACATATGGAACGACAATTCGCTTCCTCGGATACGATGTTAGGTGGGACAGTTTCTTCTAAACTGAGGACCAAAAAAAAGAAAAAAGATGTGGGGTAGCCACATGTTTTCAAATTTTCACAAATGTTCACAGCATCACACGTGCAGTGTTCCTGTCTTGTGGAAACGTTTTTTTCTCTCGATGTAACAGTGTAGCAGCAACCCACCTCTTCTGTGCTTGTGGACGCACAGAGCTAAAAATTCGGGTATGGGCCTTATGTGTAGGCTTTGTGTACACTTTGAATGACCGGCCATCGCTACCGCGCTTCACAAGGAGGTCAATAAACGGTAGACAACCGCTTGCCTCTTGCTCCATGATCAATTGCATCACTTTTTTCACACTGTCTAGATAAGCAGTTAAACCAGAGAGAGCGTCCTTTTTAATCAAGCAGAAGCAATCATATCAGCGTTTATTTTTAGCATGTACTTTCTCGGCCAGACGGGTTTACGTCAAACCTTGGATTTCATCAATAGCAACAATCCTTGACACACGACCACGGCAAGTGCAACCTTAGAAAAGTAAAAAAAAGAAAGAGAAAGAAAAGGAAACTAAGCACCATTACACGGTTAACGTTGCTGCGCAGAAAGAAGGGCAACATTTTCCACGCTTTCGTTTATGCCAGAATGGAGAGTGCCGAACTTCTTTATCCGAAACGATGCACTAACTTCTCCGCCATGATGAGTTTCAGAACCAGTTTCAGAACCAGAACCAGGACGTTAATACGTCCCGTATAGGCTGTGTGATTGGTGATAAAACCCTCTTTGCGGTTCCCTTAAAATACCCTTCAGGCGGTCGCTTTTCGTCAACTTGTTGGGTTGTTTATTTAGAATGGGGATCGCATTGGGGGGGGGGGGGGAACCAATGCTGAGCAAGTATAAATTTTAGATTACTGCGCGAAGAGCTCGCTTGTTGCCACCTTGCGGTCGAGGTCGTCAGTCTCCTTGAGGGCGTCGTCAATGATTTGCGGCCAGTGCACATCGATCATCTTCGAAGTAGATGCATCTAAATCGAATGGCCTGACTATACGGAATATTAGTTTTTCAGTGTCTTGTACGAGTGTTGTCAATACATGTATGTATGTATGTATGTATGTATGTATGTATGTATGTATGTATGTATGTATGTATGTATGTATGTATGTATGTATGTATGTATGTATGTATGTATGTATGTATGTATGTACTATCGGCGTCAAATGAAAGTTGAACAGCGGAGCGCGTGGACCAAGCATAAGTGAAGATATAGTGCGCGCCGTCCAGTCATCACCATTGACAGGCGCACACATCCGGTTTGGCCGCACTGCGCGAGGTTTGGGAGTGAAACCACGTCAAACGGTCAAACGCGCTCGGCATGCCGGCCGCCGTCGCGGCTGCCAGCGATACCGCGCAGCGCAAGTTTGCCGATCGAAAGAACGAATGTGGCGCGCAAGCTGCAAACCGCGCGGGCGAATCTACCTTGCGATGACGGTGCAAACTGCACAACGCGCACCGCTGTTCGCGCCGACAGCGCTTGTTGTTTCGGCGATCTGTGCGATAAGACTCGCCGTAAACTGCAATATTCTAGCTTCATTTTTAATTTTCATTTTCTCCCTTTCAAATGTAAGAAACAGAACAGAAGCGACATTATCTCACTAGAGGGGGATCGCGCAGTGCGGCCAAACCGGATGTGCGCGCCTGTCAATGGTGATGACTGGACGGCGCGCACTATATCTTCACTTATGCTTGGTCCACGCGCTCCGCTGTTCAACTTTCATTTGACGCCGATAGTACGTACGTACGTACGTACGTATATATGTATGTCAGAGTGCACATAGTAATGAGGAGACTCTATTGACCCTATAAGTATTGACACCATTCGTTATGAGCTAATCTTCGGCTATTTAACATCATGAAAGCAAACAATAGTCCTAAGAATAAACGTTTAACGTATATGGTTGTTGCTTCGTTCGAAGCATGCAAAGGGTGCGTTTCCTCTACTGTTTCGTACATGTATCAACGATATTTCACGAGCTGTCTAGTGGCATGTGCGATTGTTTGCCGACAAAGGGCGGAATACTTGACAAAAATACATGGTAATATTTAATTGATTAGCAGGCTGCACTGCATACCGCATAACTAAAATTTCCCACAGCCTGCATCGCACGCTACGCTTAGCGAATATCAGCCTGCACAGGTAACACCTAATTAAACTGTAAGTATTTTGAGATAAAGAAGTGGACGGTATTTCCGCAGAGAAAGACCCTTTGTCGAGAGATCTTTATTTTATTTATATGATATAAGGAGATGTTGACGCACAATTTATAGCGCCGGCTACTCCTTAGCTCTTGAATGGGTCTAGCCTACAACATACAGGGTTCAAGATTACATATCAAATAACCTTTTCATACAAGCACCAGAACTTGTCAAGCAACGTTTTCACAGCAGCACTAGGACATAAGAAATACAAGGTACATACAATATACAAGTTAAATGACTCCACAGTTCTGTAGAAGAAAGTTTCAAAAATACAAATGATAATGTCGCCTAATGATACAATCTCTAGTCAGCGGGTGGTATATACATACCGTAAATAAAATGCATTATCACATATGAAGAAGACAGAAGAAGAAGACAGAAGACAGAACAAGAAGGCCTTGAAGAAGACAAGTCCACTTGTCGAAACGTTGGCTTGTTCACGTTTTGCTCATTATCGCATATAGTCACAACAGAACAGTCAACATAACATAATCCACAAGTACATACATATATACAGCGACATTGAAATGAAAGGAACATTAAAAGCGTTAATAACGGCCAACAATGCCTCTGTCTTCGAGAAGGGTTTTTAGAGCTTTTAAAGCGCTCTTATGCCAGGCAGTTGTTGGCGAAGGACCCAAAAATTTCTTTTAACTGAAAGGTCTGCAGCCTAACGTATAGGGGTTGATTTAAGTCGGCGTCTTGGTGTGTCGTGATCTGAGCAATCTAGAAAGAAATTATGTATATTTTCATCTACAAATCCACAATCACATTCGGAGGTTTCCGCATGGCCAATTCTATGTAAAAAATATTTTGTGTAGGCAGTGCCTAGCCTTAATCGATGAATAAGGGTTTCCAGATTTCTGTCTAATGGCTATGGAAATTTGAATTTAGTAAACGGATCAATATGATACAAAACCGAGCTCTTAGAATTCTGGTCAAACCACGTATTTCTACACATTTTAAAAGACGTTGTCCTTATAATGCAGCGTAATTTATTCTTTGATATTGGGAGCGGAACAACATCATCTATGACGTATGCTTGTCGTGCTCATCGGCTGCTGTGTTGCCAGGAACGTTACAATGCCCTGGTATTCACTGGAATGATATTTAATGCTTCGTTTGGCTTGCCTTTGTGAGGTCTTTAAGTGCTTCGTATATTATACTATCACTGACTGTTTTTCCTTTTGTGCTGCAGAGTGATGTTAGAGCCGTCTGTGAAACGCTGAAAGTTACCCATTTTTGCGCATCTCTTACTGACGTTATAAATTTTTATCGCACATAGGATTGCATATAGTTCAGCTGTTGTGTACTATGTCGCACGAGATAACTTAAGTGAGTTTTGTTTATTCAGGTGCGGTGTAATGAATGCTGAAGTTGAAGAAGTTGCTGAACTGGAGCGCTGCTTACCTAGTCGGGCACTGAAGTCGCTAATTCATCGCCTTCGCCTTGGCACTTTTAACCTCTCACTGCTGTTGGAGGGTTCTGTCGCTTGTACACTTTGATTGCCGAACGCTTTGCATAGTTAACTTTATTTTACGTCAGGAAGCAGCGCTATCGGCGGCGAGGAATGCTGTGGTGACGCGCTCCGTCTTGTTATTTCACTTCCAAGATCCCTTAATGCTCACCAACATCCCGCCCACTAGCAGTCTTTTTTTTCCCCTTTTGTTCGCATTACTTTGCATCAGAATATGGCCGCAGCGACCGATCATCGAACCAGCCAGCTCGTGTTCAGCGGTGGAACGCTGGAAGCATTGCTTATCGCGCTTTCTCGCTAGCGGCGTGGCTCCATGTGGGCTCTTTCTCCCCCGCTTCTCGGCGTTGTCGAAGAGCTTCTCGTTCAGCCGTTACGCGCCCGGCAGTACCTGGGCGATTTTAATGCTCCGGCGCACTTGTCAAATGTCTGATCTGCTACAAAAAACTTACTCGGTGAGGAAACAGTTTATGTATGAAATCAAAGTGTCTGTGGGGAATTTCCATTGGTAATGAATGGTCCATACACGGTGTGTAAGCAACCTGTGATCACTTAACCGGTGAGAACCTCACAGTGTCCAAAGAAAACGCTGTTTAAAGAATTTCATCACTATATGACGGCGAGTTTATATTCGGGCGCATGGTAGCAATCAACTGGAAGCCTAAGTATGAGCAATCTGTATAGACACAATATAACGCATTAATCTGTCAATTTTCTTGAAATATAGCAGATTGACAATATCCGAAACCTTATGTTGACGCCGAAAACTATGCGCCACAGCGTAGTAACGATAGAAACCAGTATTTTTATCAGAATCATGAGAACCTAGTTTTTTATAAATAATTCGGCGTCAAGGTCATGGTTGGAAATAAAACAGTAAAGCTGCAAGAGAGAGAGAGAGAGATAGAAAAGAGAAGGAAAGACACAGACGTTAGCCAGTGTAAGTACCGGCAGGCTAACCTGTGCTGGGGAAAGGGCCAAAGGAAACAAAACGTGATAGAATGAAAGAAATAAAAAAAAATTCACCGGCGATTACGATACTCCCTAATGCGAAATATGAGCGCAGCTCTATACGTCTTTTCATTTCGCGATATATACAGTCAAAGAATTTAGTATAGCAGAGTCGGAGATCGTCCAATATCTGATCTGCGGGTCAAGCATGCCGGCTTTTATACATGACTCGTCAAAGGTTCCAGTGTAATCGCTGGTGCCACGTGGCTTCCAGAAAGTACTACACGATTCGCGTCACGCATACAATCAGATTACAAATACTATGGCGCCAATTGTAGCCTCGTGCGGCATTCTGCTTTCCTCCTCACTCTTTCGCCATACTCTTCTCCGCTTTCCGCCTCATGCTTTCACCGTAGCCTCCTCCTCCACTTTCCTCCTCGGGTTCTCTTCTTTCATCTGCGCTCCGCGTTCGCTTTCATCTTTCGCTGTGCTCGTTTGCTCAGTTACAAGGGACAACGCCGACGCTCGCCGCAGGATCGGGCGCCTAAGAGCTATGTTGGCAAAAATAATAAAGTAAGAAAAATTCACACAATAATGCGATGCTACTCGCTACAACTTTCAAAGTTGGTCGCACCGCTCACAAGCAGCACTTAACAAATTGAGCAGAGCCTTAAGGCCTTGAGTGCCGAAATTCACCTCGACTAGTGTCCTAGAACTTTTTCCTCTGTGAAGAGGCGATCGTACGGTTTTTCGAGCGCAGTCGCGAGCACTTTTCTTGACATATTGTAACGGGGACAGTCACAGAGGATGTACTTGCTTGTCTCCTCGCAGCCACAGGTGTCGCAAGTAGGGCTGCCGGTCATTACAATGCGGAAGGAACAGGCGTTGGTGAATGCCACGCCGAGCCACAGGCGGAACAGAAGGGCGTTGGTTCATTCCGCTCGTGGTAACCCTGGTCGAAGACAGAGTTGCAGATGTGGATCCAATCTGTGGAGACGTGCGTTGGTGAATTTACTGGTGTCCCACAGAGTCTGTGTAAGCTTGCGTGCGAGGGAGCGAAGCCTTGTGGGTGGTTGCCATGTGTTCTCGACAGTGGCCTTGATATAATTTGGGCAAGGTCGTGGGCCGATCGGGCAGCGTCATCCGCACTGTGATTTTCAGAAATTCCGCAGTGACCCGGTAACCACTGGTAGGTGATGTTGCGCCCCTTGTCGATTGCGTGATGGTGAAGTAGTCGGATGTCTGCGACTAACTTCACGTTAGGTTCATGGTTGAAAGGGGACATCAGACACTGGAGAGCTGCCTTCGAGTGACAAAAGCGAGGCTATGACTGTGATGATACGTGATCAATTAACTACGGAGCAGCTGCGAGTTCTGCAGCCGTCGATGATGTAATGTGAGACGTCTTGAATTGGATTATGATAGCTTTCGCGGGAATTACCACTGTTCCAGGTAACTTTTGGAGGAGAGAGAACCTCCCGCGTAAACGTGGATGCGTTTGTTCTCTGTGATTCTGATGCAGGAATGAAAGTACGCTTTATTTGAGAGCGGTAGGTGACCCCTCGGTTTTTGTTTTTGATGCCGGGAAGGAGGAGCAGAGCGTGGAGTGGGTGCAGGCGCCACAGCGGAAGAGATGGCAAGTTGCGTGGTTGGCGGCGATAATCCTGCTAAACGCTGAACGAGGTCGAGCGACAGGAAGGGAGGAGAGATGATGTGATGGAAGTCGGGCGAAGGGCTTGATACGCATCCTTAAAGCGCCGACTTGAATGCACATATTGATGGGGTGGTCATACGTGATGGCTGTTGTTGCTGCCGCGGATGCACACCTGGGAAAGCCAAGACTTATTCACAGAGCTTGGCCTTGCACAGACTAGAGGGCACGCAGATTGGTCCTACCAGCCCCACCCAGTGCAGCTGAGGTATAGCGTAGGAGACCCAGGAACAGTACTTAAAGGGTTGGAGCATCATCCTCACAGACGCACCCCATGACTTTTCTGCGAAAACTCTGAGGACATGGGACGAAGCTACGAGAGTCTGCAGCATCGCCTACGAGAAGGAAACGGCTGAAGAGGTGCGATCAATATCAATATGGCGTCATATCGCCAAACTAAATGGCAACTATGTATAAAAATCGCTTCAAATGTTGTATTGTGCTCGTGCACATTCACGCTTTCAATAGAAAGGTTTTGCAAGCGTCCAGCGAATGAGGCGCCTGGCGAGGTTGTGATTACTAGTGTTCCTTTTATAGTATTGTTCCAGGTGACCAGCGAAAGCTAGTCCCACTTCGAGCCACACTATGCATTTATACATATTTGGAAAATCCACCACTACAGAAGTGACCGCGCCCTGTATGAACGTTTTCTGGGGGAACGTAAAACCCCGTGTTGTTTTTTGTCCAACTCAACGCGGTGTTCTCCGATAAAGCGGGGCCGTCGATTCTGGGAACGGGGGCGTATGACCTCTATAGTTCCTCTCATGCACGCACTCGCACACATGCGGAGCGATGAGGACGGCGCCACCAGATCCTTAGCTTTTGTTTCGTATTTTCCAGAGCGGCGGGCGATTCAACGAAAATTGGCGCGCCGTGCAGTGACATCATAGAGCACCTGCGCGCCGCATGCCAACCCTGTATTTCTCGTGGCAGGTCGCTACAATTTATGTTGGTTGATGTCGAGCCTGGTCGATAGTGTATATGTTGAAAGCAAAAGGATGCGTGCACGTTCGCGTACGTTCGCTTTCATGCATGTGCGTGTTGCTGTCTACGCGTGCGTGGGCTTGATAGTGCCCTATAAGCGCGACTTTGTAGCGATGCCTTTTCCAACGCTCCACCTTTTCGCGCTCCGTCAGCGGCCAGAGCGACGTTGTCAACGGGTTAAATGAGAACGGTGGATAAGAGCGGCATAGAACCGAGCGGAAGGCATCGTTACAAAGTCGCGGCCCCATCATAGTGGCCTGAAGATCCAATAAACTTTCGCAATATGGGGACATTGTCGCACCCTCCCCCATCTTCCATTGTATTGTATTAAAATAAATGTGTACAAATGGTCGCTCGAAGCGAATGGTCTTTTGCGCACTCGCGATAACCCGCGCAATTTTGTGACCGCCCGCTCCGAAGATCATGCATGACCCTATTATTACATTTATATTACTGCGTATATCATTAAAGAGAACTTTAGGGCAGAATGAGGCCGCAAGATTGTACAACAACCTGAGTACAATATAGCCAGCTGGATCTTACATTGGCTAGCCTCCTTGTTTTTAAAACAAAGGATTATTTGTCTTGAGTGAGTGAGTGAGTGAATAAACTTTTCTTGGGTCTAGCAAAACGCGACAAAACGCGCAACCGGCTAATCCCACGACGCGACTGACAGGTCTAGCCTGCCGGCCCCATCGCGCTGGACGGCCAGGATTTGGTCCTCAAAGACGGGACTTGGCAGGAGCGCGTTCCACTCTCCCTTGGTGAACTTCGGGCACAGCGACCCGCACTCCCAGAGCATATGAGGCAAAGTAGCAACCTCACCACAGGCCACGCAAGAACAATTCGGATAAATCTCGGGATATGTGCTGCTAAGGGACGCCGGATTTGGATAGGAGTTTGTTTGCTCTGAGCGTGACCTGTGAGCGTTCTGAGCGTGACAGCCTGCCGCCTGCTTAGCTTGGAGTGAGGCGGCGGGAAAACCCTTCTCTCTAAGTAAAATAATTATTTGCCTTCGCCCGCCCCCCCCCCCCCTTTCATTTTACAGCGAAGCTGTATATGGCTAGGTTCTGGAAAAATTGCGTGAGTCTATCGAGCTGCTTAGATCGAGAATTTTTCCTTATACGCGGGCCAGTCCCGAAGATAATGAAATACCGGGCCGACTCGCGGTGGAGGTGAAGCCGGCTTTAAGCACTATCCGCCAACTTGCAAAAATAAGTTTAATATCTTAGGTCCAAATACAACCCGTATCAGATATGAAAGGCCAACTGCAACGAAATTTCACTTAGGCTAAATTGACTATAAATGCCTAGCGCATACTCTCAAACTAATCTTGACCAAGCCGCACGGCTGGTAATCGCCTAATTTTGTTATTAGGAGCTATTAAATAGCGCCTATGCAGACGACGCAAGGGCCTGGCTGCAAAGCGGTAGCGATGTGGATATGGCACATATTGAAGAACAGTACGCAACTGTTGATCTCTCAGTTTATTTATTTATTTATTTATTTATTTATTTATTTAAAATACCTTACAGGCCTCAAAGTGGGGCATTGAGTAAGGGGGGCAGTACATAGAAAATAGATAGAATATATGACAGCTATGAACCGTATCAGTTTACAAACTACAACCACAAGTGCAACCGAGATGAAAAAGAATTGTTTAGTTCACGATTAACTAGGGAAAAAAAGAAAACATAATATAATAACAAGGAATAAATCACACAGATTGTTTTCAGTGAAGTCGTGTAATTAACAAGACCAGAGTGTTAAACAGTATTAATAATTAAAAAGAAAGCGAGAAACGTTACTAACGCGACGTTCCAACGGAACTGTAAACATAACGACATAACGGTAATAATGTGACAATAAGCTGTAAAAGATAGTGCAAGTACAAGAGAACATTGTGCGACAAACGTAAAACTTCACATTTCTTTAGTCATGTATTCAGTCAAGGCATCACGAAATGAATCGTAGTTGGACAGGCATGCAATGCTGTCCGGGAGCGAATCCTGTGGGAGCTCGCAGGAGCTCCCACAGGAGGAGCTCCCACAGGATCATGCGATCCGGTTTTTGGACCTGCTTCTAGCTTGTTCGGATATTCATACGTGTTGGTACTATGAACCTCGTGCTAACAAACCACTTCTTCCGTTTCATTCTGCCCATTCTAAGTTAGTCAAGAGAGGCATTGCTAACCTTTGCCTTAATAATGCTTTGAAAAAGTTGTGCCACCATAGTGTTTCGTCTAGCTTTGCCTCTCAGTGCGAACGGCTTTCGCAGGCTGGTTATCCCGTGCCCCTACAAGTGTCAATAGCAGAACGAATTCTAAGAGAGTGTAGAAAAGACAACCAGCACGCAGATAATCCTGCTACTACTCGGGGTAGGACAAGCATCATCCCTTATATTCACACCATCTCGCATAATCTTAAGAAAATCGCCCAGCGAGCGAATGTTCGTGTAGTGTTTTCTGCCCCTAACAAGCTCATGAGGATTTGCAAGCTCACTAATCCGAATAAGGTAGCTCCTCTTTCCTGTGATAAGAACCACAAAAACAAGTTCGTTAATTGCGCACATTGTGTTGTTTATTGTTTTCCACTCAAGTGTGGAAAACGTTACGTTGGTCAAACTGGCCGATGTCTAAATGACAGGCCGCGCGAACATGGTTACAATGCCAGGAATTGTATTACAGCTGGGGGGTTTCTTGCGCAGCACTGTGCGAACCTGTCTTAGAGGAATGCGTCATTCTAGGTCATAGTCGTAATCAGCTCACAAGAGAAATCATCGAAGCGAAGGCTATCACTGGTCTGGGCCATGCATGTGTAAGCTCACCCTCATTATCATTATCAAGCAATGAATTGGCGTATCTCCGACTGCAGCCACAGGCTGTCTGAATATGTTGCCACTTGGTTACTATCGGTTTTGTTGCTTGGTTCTTTGTAATCTCTTGATGTCACACGATTTGCCGAGTGTAAAAGTAGTCTTGTGTCACGAAATAAACCATCAGTTGGAAGTTAGCGCTCACTCTGTTTTCCATTCCCTTTGATAACCCCTACCTCCTTCCTTTTTTGCTCTTTCTGAGCTGCACTACAAGCCTAAAACAAGAAACGAGCAATCAATTTGTAAGTTGTAATTTAAGTTAGTGTGTAGGTCTGTCGTAAATTCAAATAACTGTGTCTCGCACGAGAGGCCTTTCCTAAAGCCATGCTGATATTGAAAAAGGAAATTGTTAGTCTCAAGATGTCTGTAAATCTGCGAAGCGATAATGTGTTCAAGCAACTTGCAGGGAATGCATGTCAAGAAAATGGGACGATAATTCTCGCAGGAGTTCCTGTTGCCATTTTTGCCATCTTCCAATCTGCGGGAAGGTGGCCAGTCGCAAGTGACTGCCTGAATATGTGAAAGAGAATTTTGCTTGATATTTCTACCATATTCTTTAAAATCTTTGAGTTTATACCATCTATGCCACATGAAGAAGACATCTTAAGGTTATTTATGAGAGAAGAGGGGCCCTCCAAAATGACTTCAATAGGTTCCATGTATTGGTAGCTTAATTCTGAAACAAAAGGTGTATTTGAAATGTTCTCCTCTGTAAATACAGAGCTGAAGAATGGATCAAAGACCGCCGAACATTCGCTGTCTGGAATAGGAATATTGCTACTGTGTTGTAATGACAATTCATTGGATTTGTTGTTAGGCTTTATTATTTTCCAAAACTTGGCAGGGTTGTTCTTAAGCAACTCAAGAAGATCATTAGAAAAATATTTATCTTTAGCTTCACCTAAAGCTGAGCAGTACGATTTAAGGTACGTTTTGTAATTCTGCCACGCTGCTGATGTGCGATCTCGCTTAGCGATATTATACAAGCGTTGTTTTTTCTTGTTCCTCATGCGCTGAAGCTTTTTAGTAAACCAAGGCTGCAACTTATCGTTCGTTATATTAACGAGCGGAACATATTTCTCTACTAATGCCCACAGTGTATTTATAAACATGAGCCAGTTTTCTTCAACGGATCTATCGTAAAATGATGGCCACATTGTGTTTTCGAAGAAAGTTTCAAATTCTGAGAATATTGTTTTATGATTGCCCTTATCGTAATCACCAATTTGCTTTGTAGTTTTACCCGTAACCGGTGACGTTGTGTTTGTTGTTATTTGGAGCAAATAGTGGTCGCTGGAACCATCGAAGTATTCTATGTGACCTATTGTTTCAGGTGCAGTACTAAGAATGAGATCTAGAACATTGACACCAAGTGTGGGTTTCATGACAGCTTGAAAGAGATTGAAATCTAAAGACAAGTTGATGAATTCAGACGATATGTGACAGGGAGATGATAAATTCGTCCAATCGATTAGCGGATAATCGAAATCCCCAAGAAGATAAATTAAGTCAGGCGGGAAGAGTTCCATGAATTTGTTGATTGTGTCGCGCAGAGCATTGATGAAATAATTGTTAGAATCTGGTGCACGGTAACAATTACCTATTAGTATCCTAGACGATCAGATCGTGCAGGCCCCCCAAACAATCTCGAGATCAGAATTAGTGTTGACCAAAAATGGCGTAATGTTTTTCTTCACATCAATCAAGACACCACCCCATCTATGAAGAGAGCGGTCACACCTATATATGTCATACTTGTTTGAAGATGAGAAGATTTCATCATTATTTATTGCAGAATGAAGCCATGTCTCCGTAAAAGCGATAATGTCGGATTTAATGTCTTCCAAGAAGGAAGAGACTAGATCGCGCTTTGATAATATGCTTCGTATCTTGGCATACGATAGAGATAGCGAGGGTGAAGCCGGGGATAGTTTTAGTACTTGGTGACTCTGTGCGCATGCTCCCAACCGTAGCTATCTATTCAGTGGGACAACTGCACTTGCGAAACCATCGTAGATATAAATTCTTGAATCAATACGCAGCTTGTTCACTGAAAGCTTAAAAGCTTTATTCTTGGTTTTCGCAAATTCAATTAGCTTTTGTCTAGCACGTCGAGTTTACGGTGAAAAATCTTCGCGAGTGGAATATGACGTTCCCTTCAGTTTGCGTGCCGAAGAGAGAGTGCGATATTTGGCCTTACAGACGGTCACCTTGGCTATGATCGGTCTCCGTTTGTCCTCGCTATATCTTCCCAACCGATGCACCCGCTTAAATTGTTCATTTATTTTGATACCAAGCTTATCCGCACAGAAGTCGATTATTTTGTTCTCAGACTTTGTCCAGTCTTCTCTAGCGCTATCTTCCCAACCGCAGAAAAGCAGATTCGAACGCCGCAGTCTATTCTCGGAGTCGTTACAGCGTGCCTTAATAACCGCCACCTACTCAGACACAACGCGTACAGCATCGGAATCTGTCCTAGCTTTAAATGGGCAATTTAACTACATTGCTTTTTCCAAAGACACAATCTTGTCACTTAAAGTTTTAATTTTTTTGTTAACTTCCGCTTGCTTCTCCCTGGCAGACTTCAAATCAGCTATCAGGGAAGCTTGACCCTCTTCAAGCGGCGGATATCATCTATAGCCTGGGCAAGTGAATCTGCTTCATGTTTTGTCGTAGGGCCAGGATTAGATTCTATATCTCCCGAAAGCAATAGTAAAATAGCAGACAAGGTACGAAATTCACAAGTAAACAAAACCATCAAAAACTTCAATTTTGCAATAGACTGTGGGGGGCACGACACCGCCAATAAAGAGCAATTACTACTTCTTAATTAATGCGAACCTTTAAGGTCACTAACCTGTAATAATAGGCAGCGTGAGTGCGGCATCTTAGATGCGATGTCCTGCCCGAAGTGGGAGCCAGCCAGCTGTCCTTTATATCCTACATCGGCCGCCATGAACGTACTTGATGTGATCCTAGGTTGCCAGGTGGACCAGTTGGAGTCATCTGTAACTGGCGGGTGATGAGCTGGAGTAAGCAATCGTCGATGCGGATTGGCAGGCGGCCGCAGCAGGTTGGCAGGCGGTTGTCGATCCGGGCGAGGACGCACGGACGATACTATCAGCGTTATCATAGATTGTAATAACAGCCAGCGTGAGTGCGACATCTCACATGCGATGTGTGCGCCATGTTGCTGCTAGGCTAACCGGCGAATTGCTCGCTCTTCATTTGCGAGTTGACGGGCGTCTTTATCGGCGTGCGCTGTCACTGTTGCGATTTGAGCTGTTGCAACAATGCCGATGCGTTGCGCGGCCATCCGGTGCTCTAAATACGTGCTCGAGCACGAGCAATCGTTGTGCAGTACACAACGCTGAGTAGAGGAAGGCCGAAGATATCTTTCCTGTACCAGCTTCCCGAGCGCGAGCGTGCACCGCGGCGCGGCAGGCAAGTGCGACGCGGACCGGCCAACGCAAATAAAGCATGTAAACTGCAGTTGACGAAGCTGCTTGAACAGCGCAGTCACTTACCCATCAAGATCTGCTTGGCAAACGCTTTCTCGAGTTCACGATATGCCGCAATGGCGCACGAAAACCAAAGGTAACGTTCGAAGGTAAGTTCTATTCAAGGGCGATATTCTCGAGCGACCAATTCCGGTAGTGCATCGGCTTCAAGATGTTTAGCGCGTCTCTAGCCTAGGGGCCCCTAGTCCAGAGCTCCACTGGCTCAAGAATAAATCACTTGAGTGTAATCGGCGGAAGGATTTGCTCCTCGTAGTGCTGTCAGTATATAGATCGACTGCCCCCGGAAGAAGGCAGTACAGTCTCCTTCCGCATAAACAAATTCAGCTTCCTACCCTTCTTTTTTTCTTTTGCATCACAGAACATTGCGAGTATAGCTTACTGATGCCCGCCAAGAATGGCCAGTGGCTTTGGTTAGGAGGTTGCGAGTTTGATTCCCAGGAGACGCGACTGCATTTGAGGCGTAAAATATTGCACGAAATTTCATGTACTGAGATTTTAGGCACATGTCAAAGCAAGCCAAGGTTGTCGAAATGATTCCAATGTTGCCCACAGCGGCGACTCTTAAAACCGAGTTTCTTCTTTCTTTTACTGTGAGACGTTACAATTAACGAGTTATTAATTAATAAATCGATTACCCATATTCTGTTATTACTCTTCCGGCAAGTCTGAAGTACACGAATAAGCGCACGGTGGGCAGAGAATACCCGCGGAAGGTTCATATAGCTGCGAGCAGCGACGAACGTAAGCAATTAGTCCAGTATCAAACAGTGTTCCTGCCCGCTTGCAGGCGTCCGGTGAGAGATGATTGACCATCCGAACGCACCTTTACGAGCGGGCGCGCACTCTCCCTACGACGCGGCTGCACTGACTCACCCCGTCCATTAGCGCATGGACGTTGTTCGGTCATTAGCAGGATGGGCACGCACGCGCGTTCTGGGAATGGCGGCGCCAATGACGGGAGAATCGGGTGGAGCGGGCACGTTGGTGGCGCAGCGCGTCGCGCCGGTGGTTGTCGCCAGGTTCGTTACTTATTTAAGCCCAAATGACTGCTCTGGAACTGGATATTCCGAGACTGGTTCTTGTGAAATGTGTGGGTGTACCGGGAATCGAGCGCTGCAGAAAGGCGCAGTGAGAGTGGTGTCGCGTTACGGAAGGGCAATGGTCCCTTTCAGCGTGAACGCTGTCATTTTTTTTTTTGCGCGTCTGTGTTGCGGTAGGGACTTAATTTCTATGAACCACGGTACACTGCAGTTGTGCGCCACTCGGGGCTATTGTGCATGTGTCACCGTGTGTGCTGCAGGTGTCACGTAGAATGTCGTCTCTGGTGTCCCATGCTTAAAGGCGATTCCAGGTATTTTGGAGGACACAACTCATGCCGGTCGATCGTTTTACTGCTTATCGAAGCTCCCAACTAGGTTTGCACACTGTGTACGCACATTATAACACTCCGCATGTGTTTCCGTTGCCACATTGTGAGCATCAAAATGAGTACGGTTGTCCTTCAGAAGATGGCGGCGTCAGCTAATTTATTTATAAATGCTGCAGTACGTTAGGGCTATATTGCAGGAGTTGGTGTACCAAAAATGACAGCGGTGTGTACAGACAGGAACACAAAAATACAACAAAAATGTGAAAAAAGAAGGCTATACATCAGCTATGTCATCCAAAAACTGAGAGATAGGTAATAGTCAGACTTCAGCAGGCAATGTTCAATCATGCGGGGGAGAAAGCTGTTGTTGAAAGTGTTACAGCATGGATAGAATCACTTTCGATCGTACGTCGACTCTGGTCCACCGTGTGAATTTAGCTTTAAAGCGCTCATGTTATTCTTTCTGGCTGTCCTCAGGCGTTGAACGACTGAAGTGTAGCGGCATTCGTGCGATCAGCCCTTTTCCTGGATGCAGATACAGTTGGAGCGGAGCCTCCTGCGGGAGGCACGTGTTGGCCTCACAAGGAGACAGAACCAGGTAAACCATATGGCGCACGGGCTCCAATATGTGGAAACAAAACACGTGTGATTGAATTGGTGCGGCACATTGCCCCTTATTTTCCGGGGTTCGCCAGCACCAACATTTACTATCTCAACCTGGCAAAGATTATCGCACCTCATTGGAGACCTTAGAGGCAAATGAAATGCCCATGCCTGTGCATTACCATTCCGCTGAATTCAAGGTGTCGAACAGAAATAGCGGTCTAGTTTGGTTTCGGATTCGATGCACTACGAAGTCGTTCCGGTTCAGTTTCGGTTCTGAGAAATAAAAATTTATAACGGTTGGCAAACCGGTTCGGAATAACGAATTCGGCGCAATCCCATTTATCCTGCCACATGGTGATGTGCTGCATAGTACTATCGACTTGTCCGCATGACGCATGTTTCATCCAGAGGAGGCACAAATTTACGAGTGAAGCACACAGACACGGGGCAATATTCATGCACGTAATAAAAACACAGGTAATTACTGAGAATCGCTGCGTCAGCTCAATGACTGCGTAGGTTCCACACCCGCTACTTTGACAGCAGTAGATTTGGTTATTTTCAGTTTGCTTTAGGTTTTTTACTACAAGACTATAGTGGGGAGCGAATTGTGGCATGTGATCTGTGGTGTTGAAGACATTGCGAATTCACATTGTATTACATAAATTACAACTTCAAATGTTTGGTCTGCAGCACAGAAAGAAGCCAGCATTTGACATTTCACTCAGTTTGGTGCTTTTTTAGAAGCAGGAGAGGACACTGATGCTTCTGAACGATGAACAAGGACGGTATGTGCTGCATCCTACTTAAAGCTTTCTTGAGCATCTGCACGTGACACGTAGTCTCGTGCTGGTTAACGGCGGACATAGAAGTTCAAAAGCACACATATTGTACCCCACGAATGATCGTTTTTTTTTTTTTGCCACAACTGCAGGAGTGTGAGCTTTCACAACAAAGGTTGATAATGTCCTAGCACAGTATACCATCACTACACTTAGCAGGGGTAGTAAAGGTAAGCGCCGTACAGCAATCACGCGCGCCGGCAGGTACCGGGCAGTAAATATAATGGTTAAGGGGCGACGCTTTGCCAGGAGTTGTATAACAGAGTTTTAGCATGCTGCTGCCGTTACAATATTGGGAAGTTCTAGCAAATGTTCGCGGCTCGCCGTTAGCGAAAATGGCAGGTTTAACCTCAACGCGGTTGCTAGCTTATGCGCACCGCGCATGCGCAGGTGCCACCATGGTAGCACTAACGGCAAAACAGCAATGGCCTGCGAAAATGCCCTGCCAGAGACAGAAAGAGAGAGCGAGAAATAGAAGAGAGGAAATACAGCGCAGTGTAGCAAGCGCACGTCTGGTTTGCTGCACTGCACTGGGAGAAAGGGTATAGAGATGAAAAGAGAGAGAGAGGAGATAGAGAGAGCACAGTTTCGCGCACACTCGAATATTTGCACCGAGTCTACACTCGGTCACCAAGACCTGTCGACTTGAGGTACTACAACAACCCTTTCGTGTCTTTCTGTGCTGTCGACGGGTAGGGCCATGGTCCAAGGACCTTCGTTTCCGAAAACGGTCTAGAATCCAGCCGGCTCAATGCGGTCCGAAGGGCTTCACGCTCGACGTCGTAGTCGTATACTGGGGACAGAGACACGGATATGTTCAATCGTTTCTATAGTCCCGCAAGAGTCGCATGTGGTCGTGTCTGTCATTCCAATACGAAACGAGTAGATCTTTGTAAGCGCCACTCCGAGCCAGAGGCGGCACAATAATGTCGCCTCAGAGCGGGAAACCTTTTATGGCACTTGCAGCTTTAGGAATGGAGCAAGTCTGTGAAGTAGATGACATTTCGGGAGCTTGGGAGAAGACCAGTATTTGTGTGTCGTAGGTTTAGCCACGATATGAAGCCTTCTTGCAGCCCTACCGGAGAGTTTTAGTGATACGTGTATATATATATATACCCGATGTCGTTTCCAGGAGCAGAGCGACGCTATAGTCGCGGCATATCATGATGCCGTGTTGAACCACATAACGCGCTTGAGATGTTCTGACATTACAAAACTACTATATTCGAAAAAGAAAAGGCCTATATCCTGATATACGCTACATCTCTCTGTTATAGTCAATGATGACGATACCTTCAAGCGACGCGCGTGATAGCGACACCGAGCCGTGCGCAGCAAGAGAACAGTAATAACGGTACGCTAAAACATTGGCATGCATTTTTTTTGGTGGCCCCATCGCAGAGCTTCACGTTATTTCTGCAGAGAAGAATTGAATGGGTTTTCCGGGCGCCATGAAGAGTCAAACTATATACTGCAAGAGCTGCACACACAGCGAGGTAGTACATACTATAAAGAGGTGATGCAAAAAACAACAGGGGACTGAGCTCGCGCGAAGGCCCCGAAGGGACGTTTAAGAAAGGAAAACAATTTCGTTTCGCTCTCTTTGCGCACTACATCGCGCTGATTTTCGTCGAACGATGACTAGGAGGAGGAAAAAAGAAGACAAAGAAAAACCGGCGCGGAATAAGAGGTGACAGGAAAATTCGCAGCGAATGTATACAGGACGCCAAACAAGAGAAACGACAGAGACGCCAAGAAGGCAAGAGACAGTGCTTGCCGACCACCCCCTCTCTGGGGCCCCACAAGGATGCATTGTGTCAACAAATTGCTTTTATACCGGACGGAGCGAGAGAGAGAGAGAGAGAGAGAGAGAGAGAGAGAGAGAGGGTTGGTGGAGGACTGGCGGCAAGAAAGCTTGTTTGTATTCGCGCACTCGGCTGCCGAGCCCGCGAGCTGGTGGTCCGCGTCGCGTCTTATACTCAATGCGGCCATTTTTCGAGGGGTCGACCCCTCTCTTTTACTTTTTTATCGCAGAGTCCCCCGCAGCGCCTTATTTCCGGAAGAATATAGATTGAATCGTCAACATGGTTTCCGCCCCGCGCTTACCTCTGCCCCGTGGCTGCGTGCCTGCGGCCGCTTGCGTGTTCCGTCTGCAATTCTGTTTGAGCTGCCAGAGAGAAGGGGACATATATATATATATATATATATATATATATATATATATATATATATATATATATATATATATATATATATATATATATATATATATTGACACAAGATGATTTCAAATTACGCGCGCCAGCCGCCTTCTGCGTCCTTCCAGCTGTTTACTGCTACCTGCGAAAGATAGCGGCAGTGAACCGGGCAACACGGGCTCGCAAGGCACGCGCAATCGGAGCAGTATATATATATATATATATATATATATATATATATATATATATATATATATATATATATATATATATATATATATATATATATATATATATATATATATATATATTTGTGAGACAAGGTTTAGGTAGCCAGTCTCTTCTTTATTCTCCCGAGTGAGAGCCCCACCACCAGGCCCCAAAACGGTGATAATCAGTATGTATAGCGCGCAAGCGCTCAGCCATGCCGCGGCTTAGCCAGGAGTGAAACGCCGAACGAATCGTTTGAGACGCGAAATGTGAACGACCTCCGAACCACGATAACGATGACCCGAATAAGGGTCTACGGGAGTAACGCGATAGTTCACAGGGGATGTTTGTTCGTTAATAATGTAGGGTCCAAGTAAGCGGGACTCAAACTTCTCACACAAACCGGGTGTACGAATGGGCCTCCAAAGGAGCACTTTCTCTCCAGGACGAAAGGAGACGTCGCGTCGAGAGATGTCGTAACTTTGCTTGCGATCTAGCTGACTGACTTCTGTGTTGAAGTGAGCACGTTGACGGCATTCCTCAAGTCTCGAGACGAACTGTTCGGGTATACTGGCCGAGGTGTTAGTTGAGGCATTGAAGAAAGTGGTGTCGATAGTGAATGTCGGTGAACGGCCATAAACTAGGTAGAAAGGTGAGTACCCTGTAATTCGTTGGATAGCGGTGTTGTGAGCAAACGTCAAAAAGTGTAAAAGTTTGTCCCAGTTGTCATGGTTTCGCCCGATATACATTTATATCATATCTGTTAGTGTGAGATGAAATCGCTCGGTTAAGCCACTTGTTTGAGGGTGATATGCGGATGTCGTCTTATGAACTGTGCCACAAGCTCCGAGTATTTCTTCGATCATTGTTGACATGAAAGTCTTGCCGCGGTACACGAGGTGCACCATGACGCAGCCCAGTGACATACAGAAAGAAGGTGGCAACGTCTCAGGCCGAACTAGAGCGTATAGGGGCGGTCTCTGCGTAACGTGTGAGCTGGTCAACAGCTGTCACGATCCATCGATGACCTGCCGGCGTTATGGGCAGAGGGCTAACTAGGTCTTTCTCGACAATGGCAAAGGGTGTCTCGGGACATGGGATGGGCTGTAAAAGGCCAGAAGGAGGCGAAGTCAGTCGTTTCCGCCGTTGACACTGGACGCAAGAAGCGACGTACTTGGCCACAAAAGTAGACATGCCTGGCCAAAAGTAACGGCTCCTAACGCGGTGGTATGTTTTGTGGAAACCCAAATGGCCAGCAGATTGGTCGTCCTGAAAGGCTTCAAGGACTTGTGTGCGCAGCGAACGTGGAAGAACAGGTACCCAGCGGTGTCCGTCGGAGTTGTAAATGTAGCGGTGCAGCACATCGTTGTCGAGCTTAAATAATTACAACGAAGGCTCCAAATAGAACAATAGACGAAGGAAGGAGACACGAGACAACCACGTAGGCGCCTACGCCTACGTGGTTGTCTCGTGTCTCCTTGCTTCGTCCTTTGTTTTATTTGACGCCTTCGTTGTAATCATGCATAACCAACTCGCCCCCCAGCATGTGCTCAGTGAGCTTAAATAGTCGCAGTTGTCGACGTAACCTGGTATTTGGTGCAGAACTACGTCCGCACAGGTGTTGGATAATGCTGGTGCAGTAGGGATCAGAACGTTGACACGAGGTGAGCTGAGGGGCGCGATTTGAAGATAACGTGCCAGTAACCGCTAGAGGGGTGTATACTTAGTCTCATCATCAAGTGGCGAGTAATCGAGAGATGTACTCGAAGATAATAGCGGCAGGGGAAAGCGAGAGAGAGAGCGTCGACATCTTGATGCTTTTCCCCAGATTTGTAGACAACGTCAAAATCATAATCTTGTAAGCGGACCACCCAGCGACCAAGGCGTCCAGACAAATTTTTCCTTGACGACAACCAGCATAAGGCGTGGTGGTAGGTTATGACCGTGAAGTGGCGTCCATAAAGATATGGTCAAAATTTTTGTATGGCCCAAACTACTGCGAGGCATTCCTGCTCTGTGATCGAGTAGTTCTTTTCGGCAGCCGTTAATACACGACTGGCATAGGCAACAACTCTCTCTTGTGTGGTGGTATCACGCTGTAGAAGGACCGCACTGACCCCATGGCCACTAGCGTCGGTGTGTCGGTGTGCAAACAAGTTGGTGCGTTCTCATCGAAGTGACAGAGCACAGGGTCGGTGGTTAATGCTTGCTTGAGGGCTTGGAAAGAAAGTTCGCAGTCACCTGTCCAAGGGAAAGCAGTGCCCGACGTGAGAAATTTGTGCAGCGGCGACGCCATGGCAGCAAAATGACTGATGAAGCGGCGGAAGTAGGGTGCCAGGCCCAAGAAACTTCTTAATTGTTTTTTTTTATTTTCAGGGCGAGGGAGGCGAAGCATGGCGGCAACCTTGTCGGGATCCGGTCGAACGCCATATTTACTGATAAGGTGGCCCGACACTTTGATGTTCTTTCTGGCAAAATGGCATTTCTTTGTGTTGAGTCGGAGTCCAGCGTTGGAAATGCATGTGAAAACTTCGTCCAAACGCTCAAGGTGCTGATGAAAAGTTGTAGAAAAAATAACGATGTCATATAAATACCACAGATAGGTCTTCCACTTAAGGCCGCGTAACACTGTGTCCATCATGCGGTCAAATGTTGCAGGAGCATAAACTGAAGGGCATGACGTTGAACTCGTGAAGTCCATCTGGTGTTGCAAAGGCTGTCTTGTCCTTGTCCACTTCGTGCATGGGGATTCGCCAGTACCCGGATCGGAGGTCTAGACTTGAGAAATATTGTGCACCCTGGAAGGAGTCAATGGCAACGTCGATTCTTGGCATCGGATATACGTCTTTGCGCGTGATCTTATGGGCTCGACAATCGACGCAAAATCGTACAGAGCCGTCTTTCTTGCGAACCAATACAACAGAAGACGACCAAGGGCTGGACGATGGCCGAATGATGTCTCGTTTGAGCATGTCATCAACGTTATCCGCAATGATTTTCCGTTCTGAGGAAGACACGCGATACGGGCGGCGGCGTACAATCAAACTGCCTTCGGTTTCGATGCGATGTACTGCGGCGGAAGTGCGCCCCAGAAGCTTGGAGTGAACGTCAAATAAGGTGCTGCGTTTTTGCAGTAGCGTGCCAAAAGGTCTTCTTTCTGCGAAGCAGTGATAACGTGATTTATCGCGGCCGTTAAAGCAGCGGCAGCAGTACGATCATAAGTTGTGGTAGACAAAGGTGGTGATTCGGTGTGAAACTGTACCAGCGAAAGAGGTTCGATGTCAGTAAAGCAAGTCACAGTGGCGCCCTGGGAGAGCACAATGGGTGAAGAAGTAGGGTTATGAACAGAGACGAATGGTCTACCCCCCTGTAACCACACCAGGCTACGAGTGAGGCTAAGCCCACCAGAAATGCAGCGACCACTCGGCACAAGTAACACATCACCATTAACAACAGTGTCGGAAGTCAGTGTGAGAATAAGCTCATTGCCCACGAGAATGAAACAGTCGGTAGACGTGACGAAACGTAGGTTGTGAGCATCGACAGCGGACGAAGTTTCAGTGTCCGTCCGATGAATAGTTCGCTGACGGCAAGAAATGAAAGCTGAGGCGGAGGACAGGAAGTCCTATCCCAAGATCATCGCGTAGGTACACGAAGATAGCACGACAAATTGAATGTGGTGAAGGATGCCATCAATGAAAACAGGCGCAGTGCAAACACCGGAGGGCTGAACAAAAACTGCATTACACAGCGAAGGGGAGGGCCATTAACGGTGTCTTCACTTTTCGCAATCGAGAACACAAGTCAGTACTAATAACGGAAAGCGATGCACCTGTGTCAACCAAGGCTTCAGTTCGGACACCTTCAACACACATCGAAAGCACATTTGACGGGCACTCCGGAGGAGTTTTAGGTTGTCGAAAACATGCAGCTTTTCCTCCTGAAGCTGCACCATTTAGTTTTCCGGGCGGTGATCCGAGGACGAACTAGCCGGTCGAAGGGGGGAAGAGGAGCGCCGCATCGGTGATGGAGAGCGACGACGCAAGAAACACAATGAACCGGCAGCATTGAATTCCTGCGGAGATGGAGAACGTCGTGGATAATAATCGTAGTAAGAACGCAGACGTTGTGGTGCCGGGCCAGAAAACTCATCTTTTTCAAACTCGTCATAGTCACGCCTTTCATCTTGCTGACGGCATCGGCAAAACCTTGAAATGTGGCCACGGATCTCGCAATAGTAGCAAACCGGTCGAGGTGGGCTCCATGCGTTGTAAGACGGAAGAGGTGGTGGTCTGGTAGTGATATGATTCTGGGACTCGTGCGGTGCAGGTGCCTGTTGTGGTGGCTGCTGGGAGGGTGGCACTATAGAGGCAATCTGAGCATAAGTTGGCGTAGGGATAGGGTGCGGGCTCGGGACTTGCGGGCAGGTCACGGCAACTATCCCTTCGCTCACGATATGGCGTAGGCCGCCACCAGGAGGCGTCATATGGATCTCAGGAGGGGTTGATGAAGCTTGGGCGTGCAGTTCCTCACGGATGATGGACGAATCAAGGCACGTAGCTCGCTGTCATTGCACGCCTTGAAATCAGATGTGTCAGGGTGTAAGCGGAGCATATGAAGCTCATCGAGACGCTGACACGTACTGATGATGTCTGCGACGGTAGCGGGGTTCAGCCCTACACGAGCATTGAATGCCACAGTCCCAATACCCTTGAGCAGGTGGCGTACACTGTCACTCTCTGCCATCGACGTGTTCACGATGCGGCAGAGTGTGAGGACGTCCTCTATGTACGAAGTGCACGACTCGCCCGAGTACTGAATACGCTCAGCAAGGTTCTTCTTGGCGATATCGGAGCGGACAGACGAGTTCGCGAATATCTGGCGTAGGGGGCGTTTAAAGGTGCTCCAGTTGACGAAATCGAGCTCATGATTCTAAAACCAAGTTTCAGCGACGCCGGTTAGGTAGAAGGCGACGTCAGCAAGTTTTGCAGATTCGTTCCAGTGGTTAAAGTCCCTCACGCGCTTGTATAGCTCCAACCAGTTTTCAACGTCGTCACCTGGAAGTCCAACAAACACCGGTGCATCCTTCTGAGGAGTGGTGACCGTCCAAAAAGGGGTTCCCGCAGGAGTAGGCAAAGTGGATGTAGTGGTATTGGCCTGCTGGTCTTGGGACATGGTCGAGTGCAGTTGGTAGAGGCGGCGACCCGAGCGGAGCTCCAGGAATGTAGCGTAGGTGAAGCTGCAGAGAGACCGAGAGCGAGAGGACGAAGGAACCGGACAGCACACTCCACCACTTGTGAGACAAGGTAGCCAGTCTCTTCCTTAATCTCCCGAGTGAGAGCGACCGGGTCGGTGGGCTGGGCCTGCCGGTCCCGACGTGGGACTAGCTGGGTGCGCGACGAGTTCGCGTCTTCGCCGGACCTCCAATAAAGTTTCTTCACTCACTCACTCACTCACTCACTCACTCACTCACTCACTCACTCACTCACTCACTCACTCACTCACTCACTCACTCACTCACTCACTCACTCACTCACTCACTCACTCACTCACTCACCATGCCCCAAAATGGTGATGATGAGTATGTATAGATGAGAATAGGAAGCATACCAATAATGCTCACAATATATCTATCCACAGGTGACACGCACATATATAGCGTGTCACCTGTGGCGGGTGCTTTCCTCATCGGTCGGCATTTGCGCGCACTTGAAATGGTGAAAAAAAAGCGGGAAGAATTAAATGAAAGAAAAGAACGAAACACCGGTGTAGAGCGTTATTAAAAGCTCTTATAGCCCTCCGCCTCATGGTTTCCGTTTCCATAAAAGCTCACACTGGATAAATTTCCCGACTGAAAGCGACTTATTGTCCATTTATGAGATGCATTTGCTATATATATGTAGCCATATCACGAGAAGCCAAGAAACACTGACACCAAGGACGACATAGGAGAAATTACTTGTGCTTAATAAATGAAATAAAGAAACGATAAATTAATGGAAATTAAAGTGGATGAAAAAACAACTGGCCGCAGGTGGGAACCGAACCCACAACCTTCGCATATCGCGTGCGATGCTCTACCAATTGAGCTACCGCGGCGCCCTTTCCCCATCCACTTTCTTGAGTATTTATGTGTCCTAGTAGAACCCTGGGAGTGTTAGCCAGCGCCACCACTCACAGACCTTGGCAGCGGACGTGGAACGTCCTTCTTGCCGCAGGCGTCACGAGAGCGTGATCTTTTTACGGTGAAGGCGACTGGTCGCCTTCACCCTAAAAAGTTATTGACCAGTTGCCTTCACCCTAAAACGGATGTAAATGAGCGTACTAGTCGGCAGCACTCTTCAGCACATTGAGCGTGTTCTGACGCCGGGTGGTATTCAGATGCATTCGGGCGGTATGGAAGTATAGTATCCAGTGTGGAAGAGTGGTCACGTCGGTATAGTGGAAAGAAAGGGGGAAATCCAGTGGTGGGGCTTGTGTGGCTGTATTATAGGCATGTGTCACGAAAGGTCGCACCAAGTCCCAATTAGAATACTCGGAGGATTATGCACATGGAGAGCATATCACCGATTGTTCGGTTAAAGCGCTGCATCAAGCCAGTAGTCTGCGAATGATAGTTTGCAGTGGTGCGATAAATAATATTGCACTGATTAAGAAGCTCTTGGACGATTTGCGAAACACATGGCCTCGGTCGCTAAGCAGCTCGCGGGGTGCGCCGTGGCGAAGAGCGAAGCTGTGCAAGATGAACAAGGCAACATCACGAGCTGAAGCTGCTGGAAAACCGGCGGCTTGCGCATATCGAGGGATATGGTCGATGGATGATGGATGAAAAAACTTTATTAGGGTCCTTCAGGGCGCGCCCTAGCGCGCAGCGGGCCGCTCCCACGTCGGGACAGAGAGGCCGAGTCTCTCCGCCGCGTCGCGGGCCCGTTGGACAGCCCATAACTGTTCTTCGAGGTTGGGGCTGTGTAGGACCGCATCCCAACGTGAAGAAGTGTTGTTTTTATCGCTGTGTAACGCGGGACATCGCCAGAGCATGTGAGGTAAATTCGCTAAATCATTGCATAGTGCACATGCATTTGTTGTCTGAATTTCGGGGTACACCTTGTGAAGAAGTAGGGGGTTTGGGTAAGCCCCCGTCTGTGGAAGCCTTAGTGTCAAAGCTTGAGGTCTATTGAGTTTGCAATGTGGGAGGGGGTAGATCCTCCGAGCCAAATAAAAGTGCTTAGTAATTTCCGTGTAGGAGGAAGGAGAGTCCCGATTGTCAGTAGCCCCAGCGTCACGCTGCCCGGTAGCTACGCGGTTGATGATCCCTCGCGCAGCACCGTGTGCCGACTCGTTGAGGTTGGGCGGGGCACCCTCGATCTGTCCCATGTGGGCTGGAAACCATATCAATGTGTGTGGCTTGATCTCCTTGCTTCCTAGTATCCTTAGGGCCAGCTCGGATATGGTTCCTTTGGCAAACGCCCTAACAGCTGATATGGAGTCACTGTAGATTGATGTCCTCTTGTCGTCCAATAAGGCCATCGCTATTGCAGCCTGCTCTGCGATCTCAGAGGACGTCGTCCGAATCGAGATTGCGTTTGTTATTTGCCTTTCATGATCTACGCTAACTACAGGGAAGGCCTGTCCGTCGACGTAGCGCGCTGCGTCTACGAAACTGTTCTCCGAAGCCCGTTCACGAGCCTTTTCCAGGAGAGCCTTCGCGCGTGCCCGACGTCTTCCCACGTTGTGCTCTGGATGGACGTTTCGTGGGATCGGGGCGACAATGATGCGGTCCCGCTGCTCTCGAGGGATGCTACAGAATTTTGTTTTGATTACTGTGGGGGAAACGCCCAGCTCCTGTAAGATGTGTCTTCCAGCTTGTGTGGTAGATAGCCTGACGAACTGGGCCCTCTCCTGTGCTTCCGCTATTTCCTCTAGCGTGTTATGCATGCCAAGTTGAAGTAAGCGTTCCGTGTGAGTGTATATGGGGAGGCCAAGAGCTCTCTTTATTCCTTTTCTGATTAATGCGTTGAGCTTATCCCGCTCCGATCTTTGCCAGTTGTGCATAGCCGCGACGTAAGTGAAATGACACATTACGAACGCATGTACCAATCTCACGAGGTTATCTTCTCCGAGGCCTTGCTGCCGGTTGGCCACTCTTCTGATTAGTCTGATGGCATTGTCCGTCTTCTTAGTGAGTCGCAGCACTGTCTGGTTGTTTGAACCATTCGACTCTACCATCATGCCGAGAATCCGGATAGCATCCACCCTCGGAATATATCCTCCGTCGTTTGTGCGCAGGTTTATGTCGCAATCGGCGAGTGGTTTCCACCCCTTTGGTTTCGGGCCTCTTCGCTTGGGTCGATAAAGTAGCAGTTCCGACTTGTGCGGTGAGCACCGAAGGCCCGTGGACTCAAGGTATCTCTGGGTAGCATCAATCGCCTCTTGCAGGGCCGTCTCTACCTGTCCGTCACTACCTCCCGTACACCAGATGGTAACGTCGTCTGCGTATATGGTATGACTGATACCGTCGATAGCAGAGAGTGTCCTGGATAGCCCAATCATGACGAGGTTAAAGAGAGTTGGGGATATGACTGCCCCTTGTGGCGTTCCCTTAGACCCCAGCTTGATCATGTCTGAAGTCAGGTCCCCGATCTTAAGGGTGGCTTCTCTGTTTGACAGGAAAGATCTCGTGTAGGAATGAAAGTGCTTCCCCAGGTTAAGACTCGAGATTGTGTTCAAAACGAACGAGTGAAGAACGTTATCGAAGGCCTTTTCCAGATCTAGACCTAGTATGGCTCTCGTGTCCCGCGTATTACAGTCAATAATGTGATGCTTGATGAGCTTCATCGCGTCCTGCGTTGACAGTCCGACCCTGAAGCCGATCATGTTGTGCGGGTAAATGTCGTGGTCCTCCAGGTAGCGTGAAAGCCTGTTTAGGATTGCGTGCTCAGCAACCTTCCCTACGCACGATGTGAGCGAAATTGGGCGGAGGTTATCGAGGCTGGGCGGCTTGCCTGGCTTGGGGATAAGAATGGTGTTGGCCGATTTCCACATTTCCGGGACTTTACCGCTGCTCCATGTTTGGTTAATGATGTCCGTTAGGTATTCGATGGACTTTTCGTCCAGGTTCCGTAGAGCTTTGTTTGTGATCTTGTCCGGACCCGGAGCCGATCTGCCGTTGAGGGCATGGAGCGCCTGCCTGATCTCCTCAATCCCGAATTCTGCGTCGAGCTCAGGGTTGTCGGAGCCTTCGTAGTCAGGGGAAGGTGGTGTAGGGCCCGATGCGACTGATAGGTACTTCTTCACTAGTTTGGATAAAATTTCATTGTTCGAATATTTTCGCTTTGCTGTGTGTAGGGTGCGCGCCAGTGTGTTGCGTTGGTTGGTTTTAGTGTTTGTCTCGTCGAGGAGATGCTTTAGGAGGTTCCAGGTCGATGGCCACAATAATCCACCGATTGCCCGCAGGGGTTGAGGGAAGGGACCCATACAGGCCTATGTCGATTCTACCAGATTGTCTAGCTGGACACAGCAAAGGTTGTAATGGGCCAGGCGTGTGACAAGTTATTTTCCGGCATTTATAGTCAGTGTAGGAACGAATGTACTTGCGGACGTATGTGCACATTCCACGCCAGTAGAATAGCTGGCGAGGTCCATCATAAGTTTTCAAAGCACTAGCGTGCGCGTTTTGTGGGTCTGCGTGGAAGTGCGTGCGCAAATCGGAGCGCAAATGGCGAGGTATAACAAGAAGCCATTTGCGACCATCGGGCTGATAGTTGCGGCGGTACAACACGGCGTCGCTGAGCCCAATGAGGTACTCGGCGATGAAGAGTGCGAGAGAGCCGTGGGGATGGTGTCGCCGAAGGCATAGAGCAGATCCTTTAATGAAGCCAGCCAACAGAGCGAACCGTGATCGGTGACGACATCAAACGAATGGCCGTACAAGTAAAGGCGAAATATCTGCAAAGCACAAAGCCCACCAAACATTCCTTTTCGGTAACCGAGTACTAGCACTCTGCCATAGTGAGAGCACGACTCGCATATGCAACTACGCACTCAGAGAAGCCCGACTTTCGTTGAGCAAGTACAGCGCTAAGTCCGATCCCACTGGCATCCATGTGTACCTTGCTTGGAGCGGTAGGGTCGAAGTGACGTAGAATGGGCGGTGAGGACATCAGCCGACGTAATGTTGCGAAAGCCTCATCGCACCTCGGCGACCTACCAGACAGATAGCCATCGCCGGTGAGCAGCTTTGTCAGCGGTGCTATTATGGAAGCGAAGTTCCTCACAAAGAGGCGAAAGTATGAGCACAGATCAAGGAAGAAGCGCTTTCACGGTGGTAGGTTTCGGGAATTCAGCAACAGCACGAAGCTTCTACGGATCGGGCAGGACGCCGCCCTTTGAGACTACACGGCCCAGTATGATAAGTTGGCGAGCTCCGAAGCGGCACTTCGCGATGTTTAGCTGAAGTCCTGCAGTCAAGAGAGAAAGAGAGAGAGAATAATGCAGAGAAAACAGCTCAATATTTCGTAATGACGACAGAGGTGACTGTCGAAATCAGGGGACAAAACGACGACGTCATCCAGGTAGCACAGGCATGTCTTCCATTTAAACCCACGTAAGACACTGTCCACCAGCCTTTCGAATGTTACTGGGGCAATACATAGGCCGAAGGGCATAACATTGAATTCTGATCGGGAGTTACGAAGGCAGGTTTCGAGCAATCGAAAGAGGTCATAGGGACGTGCCAATAACCGGACCTTAAGGCTAGTGATGAAAAGAATTCGGCTCCTTGGAAGCAGTCCAGGGCATCATCGATGCGTGGCAGAGAATATACCTCTTTGCGCATAACTTTGCTTAATCGGCGGTAATCGACGCAGAAGCGGATCGAGCCGTCTTTTTTCTTGACAAGAACAACAGGCGAAGACCACGGACTGCAGGACGGCTGAATGATGCCGGGTTAAAGCATTTCGTCGACTTGTTCGGAGATAACAGAGTACACGCGGTAAGGGCGCTGTCGCAGAGGTGTTGGGGAGCCGGCATCAATCTGAGGGAGAACGGTGTGCGTTCGGCTGCGCCTCTGCAAATTCGTCGTCAATGGCAGAGCCAAACATACTTAAAGGTGAGCGATCAAGCGTACCAGTAGTAGGTGTCAGGGCACTAAGTTGCAAGTTGTCCGCGTCGTCAAAGCAGAAGATGGAGGATACGTCGAATGCCTGAGTAGTGCCAATACACTCAGGCATTCAGAGTATTCAGAGTAAGGTTGAGAGAACTGGCAATGGATTCGTAACGCACAAAGATGTAGCGCCTTTGGGCATGTCGAGAACGGCAAATGGAAACGCGAAATTCCTGCGATGTTGAACGGTCTCGGAGGGTGTAAACAGAACTATGGAATCACCAACACCGGCACAGGACACGGGGACAAGGGCTGTGCTACTGGGTGGTATGTCCGTATCGTCGGCAACAAACAACTTTGCCAACGTAGATTCAGACGACGCGGAACACAACGCAGAGAACGCTACCTTGGCACAAGCACAGTCAACAACAGCATGATGGCGAGAGAGAAAATCCCAACCGAAGATAACACCATGCGAACAGGCTTGTAGCACAAGAAACTCAATGGGATACAGTTGCGACTGGGGGTTCGAAGATGTAGAATTCACTTTGGTCGTGGAGGAGGAGTAAGTGAACCTGAGGCTGGGCCCCATATTCAGGACATTTTACAAACACGTTTATATTTACATATTTACAAGAAAATTCCAAGTAGTACAGAAAAAGTTCACGAAGAAGTTGTAGGAGCCGATCACTCCCGCCGTCCGTTGCTCCTTTTATGCCCTGCGTGATCATTGTTCAGTCACTTCCCCCAATCCGGTGTCAGGAGACCGATGACATCAGGGCCCACCAATCCGGAGGTCTCTTGCCCTTTCCCTCCGAAAGGAGCTTTGTCGGAAACGCACGCACATCCCTGGCCACAAACAGAGGAAGGGGGGAAGGTACGCTGACTCCGATCGTACACTGACTCCGTCCCCGGCGTGGACATGCCAAATCACCTGCTGGCTGCAGTGAGGTGGTGGCCGTATTATCATTGCTATTTTCCCAAACCTCTCCTGACCGAGGTACTCCCGCGTTGGCCATAAATCATCCGTTTTGATAATCATTTTGACGAGGCCGTCAGCCCGTTCCCCATAATCGCGTTAGCCGTGACCGGAGGTTGTCACGAGGTGAACGGCCGATCACAACAATACACAACATCTTGAATGGCGACGCGGGCTGTGCAGGCGGCTGACGGCTGAATATGATTTGCGCTGGCGGTATGGAGGGACAATCCCTTTGACGTCGTTGCCTTACTGATCGCTAACAAGGGGTCGAATTCACAAAGCTTTTCATTCGTAAGTGCTGTTTGCCATAGGCCAGCCGCATCCGTGAATTTGCATCCGTGAATCACGATTGACTAGAATTTGTTCTTGCGAAAGGTTTTGCTGTAAGAACGTTCTTTATGAATACGGGTCAAGGCATTTGGATATATCATGAGGAATTAACGTAGAACTAACTGTTAGCCCGAGAAATAGCAAAAATCAGAATGTGAGCGAAGCTGTAAAAAGTTCGTAAAAAAAATTGTCGGTTGTAGATTGTTCTATAATCGGAAATGTCACCGCGTTCATCGCAGCAGTGACGCCTAGCCATACTTTTTCCCATTCTGTCTGTATCTCTTTCTGTATGTCTTGTTCTCTTTTTTGTTTTTTTTTTCTTCAGCCTCAGTGACTATAAGGGGTAGAAATCATGTCACTGAACATCGTGTGAAGCGTTTATTTATGTCAGCAGTTGTATATGCAACTCACTTCTTCGTTTAGTTATTCTAGCAGAAGCCCTCTCTACACTTTATGCCTTCGAAGCAGACGCGTGCAATAAACGAGAAGCAGCGAACAGCAGCACTACACTCCTACTGTAGCGACACCGCGAATGCAATACGCACTGTGTTGGGGTGAAGCAGTGGCGGCGAGCGCGCCTTCTCCGTTATTAAACTGAAGGGGTCCTCAAGAATGGCACGCTGGCGACACCCCGTGGGGTAATCTCGAAACATATCACGCTCAGGGATCGCGGAGAAAGAATCCTTCCTCCATGCAACAAAGGTCACCGCTTGGCTTACGTTTTCGCCAAAAACGCCAAGCATCCCGCTGACCACCGCTGCGGCAGTGTCGTATATTGTCGTAAGCGGACTGTATTTCCATCAGCTAGGGTAGGAAACTTATTACAATGTAAGTATCCTGCGATGCGCGAGGCAGAGGTGTAAGTACAATGTGGTACCTGGAAATACACTAGACGTAAATAATTCGTATATGATGAATGGTTTGTTTCTCCTTTTCTTATCTTTTTATAAAATATCGGAAAAAAGAGGAAAAATAAATTTCACCACCGATTACGATACTCCCTAATTCGAAATTTGAGCGCAGCATTACACGTGTTTTCATTTAGCGATATACTGGCTGGCGCGGACAGCCTGTCTCGTGCAGCACGTTGCAAACGGAGCGATGTGTGGCGCGACTGCCTCGCTAATCGGGAGATCGCGAGAGCCGGCGCGTGGGTGACGCGTGGGCGCGATTCACAGCAGCCGCCGCAGACAGACCTCCGCTCATGTTGCGCTCTGTTTCCATACAAACGACACACGCTACTCTGGCGCCCTCTCGCGTCGTCGGAGCAAAGCCCGTCCTGCCGTCTTGCGCGGAACTGCGCTTTTCTTCTCGCGCTTTTGCCATACCCTCCTCCTCCGCTTTCCGCCTCACGGTTCCGCTACACTCTAATCCTTCGCTTTCCTCCTCACTCTCTTCGCTATCACTGTCTTCCATCTCCCACTGCGCTCCTCGTTCGCTTTCATCTTTCGCTGTGTTCGTTCGGTCGGCTGCGAGGGACAACTCCGACGCTCGCTACAGGAACAGGCGCCTAAGAGCTGCGCGTTTGAAAAAGGCCCTTCAGACGAACGGCTAATTAAGTTATGCCGGACTTTCGCGGCCGCCACTGACGCGTGCTATTCGGTGCAAAGGTAGGTCCGGATCAGCATATTCGGAGGAGGCGACTCTGCTACCTACACAAAAAGCAAATGGTGTTTTTGTGACCATAAACAGGCTGAGGAGGTCCCTGATGTGCCTCTGTAGACTGTTAATTAGGAGGTGACACAGTCTAGGAGCTGCAAGAACCAGCTTCGTGCCTGATACCGCTCATAATGCCCAGAATACTTTGCTGCACTAATAATTTTATAGCAACAATTAAGCGTGAGGGCATCACTTCTTATAATTTACATCATATACTTTTTTAAGGACAAATTCTTGCTTTCAATGCTGTCTAATTTATTATTTCGGCTTGTGGATCTTTGGTCGGACCAGGAATATCAGATTGTGCGTTTTGGAGATCGCGTTTGTTACGACGAATTTCTGATGATACGAACAGATCCTCATGTTCCCTTCGAGCTTTCCTTAACGGGAGTCTAGTGTAAAGATCGCTGTTGGAGGTTAGCAGCGTGTCTGTGTGATCATGTGCTTTTATCGTGTCCATGTCTTGCCTGCGCTACACTATGGTTTTCCAGTGCGTATTTTCGAGGCCAACTTACTGTGTCGTCCATCTGCAGAGCTGTTCGTTTCGTCGATATGGAAATTGCGACTTCAACAGCGTGATTTCGCTGCATTGTGCTGCTGAGAATAGCTTACTAACACAAAGAGCAATGAACGTAGACTTTGCAAGCAAACTTCACGAGAACATGCATGAGCAAAATACTGCAAGAACTCGCAAATCAAACTGTCGCAAAATAAGATTGATGGCGGCCGGAACAGAGCAAATTTAAGGCCGTTAAATTTCTTCAACACACTGCTTCTCGAACATAATGAAGTTAAAGTAGTGAGAAAGAAAAGGTGGGGGGTTAGCCAGTGTACGATTGAGTTCGCTGCCCTCTTCTGTGGTAAAAGTGTAAGTGCATTGAACGAGGAGATGAGGAAATTAAAATAACAGAAAAAGCTCGCATAAACGTGAGGAAGCGCGCAGCAACGCTTAAAGGGCCCCTGAAACGGTTCGGAAAAATTTTGTAGACGCGTAGGGTACAGCTTAAGTAGAACATTCACACCACAATTTAAGTGAAGCGTTACGTATTAATGGAGTTACAAGCGATTACAAGTTACCCTCCTCCCTAGCCATGCTTTTCCTCCTCAACTCGTTCGCCGAGCGATCGGGGATAAGCTCCGCCTTCACTGGTTCTACGTCAAGATGCGACGTCACATCGTCCACTTCCGGTTGTTTTGGAGCCCGCCCCCGCCCGCGCGATATGTCTCCGCTAGCGGCTTGGCCGTCAACCCCAAGCGAGAGCTATCGAAGCAGCGTGCGTTGCGAGCATTCTGTCGTAGCACCGAACGTGTCTGGTATTCCGGTAATCACACACTAGCAGAACGTTTCGACGGAACGGGGAAGGCATAAACTCAAGCTGGTGAAGGAACTTTAGCGTAGACGTACGGGAGCTCCCCAATCGGTCTCCACGGTCCAGCCGCCCGTTGGCGCAGAGCTTAACCTGTCAAAGAAAGAGCTAATATTGCTCTAACCAAGTGTAAAACATTTTAAACATTTACAAAAACAACGTGTTAACGATTACACTCCTGCGAAAAATTTACCCAGCAGCAAAGAAGAATACATTTTGTTAATGCTACTTTGTGAGCTCTATGCCACCAGGTGGCTGCACCGTGCAGACCATGCATTTACGCTTCTGTTCATCCCCTGAAACTACACGCAAGGGGACACGGCCAAGCACTGTCCCCTTGCGCTTGCGTTTACCCTAATACCGAACTCGTGAAACGCTATTGCGTTAGTAATCTTCCGGTGTAAACTGACAAATCCTGGCGCCCATCGGATAGCGGTTGTCCAATGCGCTGCAGCCAGTCCGCTCGTATACTGGCTTGCAGAAGGACACGATGTCGCAGCTTGACATATTGCCAGTCGCTACGTTTGCAGTCCACGACGCAACAAAGTCGAATCATAGCGCTCGCGAAAAGACAGACCGACACTGACTGCGGAGCTCTCGTCAAAGACGGAGCACGTTGTAACACAAGCAGACGACACTTGCTGTGTGCCGGAAGTGCTTAAAGGAGTACTGACACAAAACTTTGAAGTCGAGATAACTTGTGAGATCGATTTCGTTGGTCACACACACATCGTCTATAAAATATCAGCGGAGAATATCGCGTAGAACATATTTAAAATGAATTTTAAAGTACGTGCGCGCAGCCAACCGCAAAACAGAGCACCTCGCGACATTGACATCAAGCGGGATTGTAAATAGCCAAGAAAGCGCTACGTCATGTGGCTACGTCACGAATTTTTGTTGGCTGCCATGCGACTTACACGTGCTCTTCTCCTCTGTTGTTGCTTGTTCTAGCTGTCGTACTTCTAATGGGTCGCTCTCCGTGTCGCTGCAACTGCAGTTTTTGTCGTGTCCATCGGGATATTAGAGCGCAGCTCTTTGGCGTCCGTTCCTGGGTTTCGCGTCGTCGTCGGCGTTGTCGTCGGCCTCGTAACCAGCTCCGCCCCCCTTTCATCCCCCCAGCGCTAGCAGCGACCGACTGATACCGCTGGATGCCGCTGACGCCGCTAGAGAGTCAAGATAACGTGACTGCATAGAACACCGTCGCCGCCATGCAGAAAGAGGAGGAAAGGGCCCCCCCCCCTGTTCTTGTGTGGCGGATAGGGTGCTCTTCAGTTGCCGACGCGCCGGTTATTTCACGTAGGCCCCGGCACGTCGACGAATACGTGACCACCTTCCCACGGCTAGAACTGGTTCTTAGCGCTGCGGAAGCGAGGGTATCATATTGTTTGTGTCGGCATCGGCGGCGTTGTCCCTGAAACCAACTCCGCAGCTGGGGTTGACTCACTATCGGCGTCAGCGGCATCAGTCAGTCGCTGCTATCTCTTCCCTCCTCCCTTTATCGTATTGTCCGCTTGCTGCGCGCGCTTCTGCCCCCATCGTTTGCCGCTGGGTGTACACGCCGCCCCCCTCCCCCCTCTTCCTGCGAGTCTCCGGTTGTCAAAGCGCCGGCTCGAACTTAATTCCTTTCTTCGCTCCTCCTCCAATGCAACCCCTGTGCGGTGGCAATCAGAGAGCCAGATCGGTGGCGGCGGATCTGTATATGTGCACCGCCCGAGCCGAAATTGCCGCTGCCGTTCGCCCTGTGCGGTGGCAATCAGAGAGCCAGATCGGTGGCGGCGGATCTGTATATGTGCACCGCCCGAGCCGAAATTGCCGCTGCCGTTCGCCACTGCGAAATTATCTGCCAGTTCTTTCTGAGCCATGAGCGAGACGACCGATGGAAGTCCTCCGTCTGCTGCTGCTGCTGCTGCTGCTAATCGAGCTGCCAGAGCAGAGGCCCAGCGCCGTCGCCGTCAGAATCCAGAGGTGCGTGCCGCCGAAGCAGAAGCTTACCGTCGCCGCCGTCGAGATGATCCAGGAGTACGGGAAATATAAAACAAAAATTCTGTGATAGCGCATACATGTGTTGCTCGATTTCTTTGCCTCAATCTATCGAAAAGGTGAAACAGCTTATTTGCTGCGCTCAAATTTCGCATTAGGAAGTAACGTAATCGTCGGTAATTTTTTCCCACACGGTCAGCTTGACTGCTCTGCCACAACGTTCAACGCCGATTTGCTGTACCTTGGCCGATGCGAGGGTTTTGTTGAGGTTCGTCCTCGCCATCGCCGGCCGCAATATCTGAGTCGCTAAGTGATTGGCCACGTATAAAGAGCGATACACATGGTGCGATTTTCCGTGCGATCTGTCGTACGGCGCGTCGTGTGCGACTTGCCGCATGCGGCGATTCGGGACACATGGTACGAATGAGCGAGCGGCGGGTAGCTCCGCCCACAATCGGCGGCCCTGCGTGGAAGTTCGGAATGCTGCGTAACTTCGAACAGAAAGTGAAAGCAACCATATTTGCACAGCTATCTTGTTTGAAACAAACAATGACAATATAAACACGTCTATGTGAGCAATGTAGACGTCTTTCCGCAAGGCCGCGTTAGCAGTATCGAATCCGTTGACAGCCGCCGACGGTCAGGAGCCGGCAGGCATTGCTCGCTGGGCCATCGAATCCGACACCGGTTGCGCTTGTGAAACGATCGCTTGCAGCTCGTATAACGAAGCGCCTATGTTAGTCGGTACAACGTGTACACAGTTATGTCACGCTTAAATTGCAGCACATTTGATTTCATTGGCGCCGACAGAATTGAACGAGCATGCCAGGCGAGCTTGCGATGGCTGGGAGACGATGTAGGCCTAGCTCGCCGGCCGTCTATCCGGGGCCACTCCGTCTGCGGGGCCGAGGGTCCTTGCGACGCCTCCGCAGCTCGTAATAAAGCGCCTAAATTCGTCAGCATAATCAATGCCTGAACATTTACGTTCCTCTTAAGTGAAAATACGGTTAGTTTTCTCGGTGCCGTTAGCAGCGATGTGTAAATACGCCAGTCAGGCGAACCGCTTCGTATACAGACGATTGCTGGTGCGTCTGCGCTTACCGCGTCCGAGTAGAAATCACGCTAACGACTTACTATTTCGCACCACGTTTTATAACTCGCACTTTTTCGAGGTCACTTTATTCTAGAAGTTATCGTGTCAGAAAAAAACTGTAGCCGATTTATGTGCCGCTGTCAGCCGCGTAAGAGGCGCGCGTTTCGCCAGGGAGAGAAAAAAAAAACAGATATGATCGGAGCTGCGAGGCGCCCGCTCGTCGGCCCCGCCCCGCCGGGTCTACCACGTGGCCATCACGTTCACGCTACCGGCGCTGTCATTGGCTGCGGTCGTCCGGCCGATGCGGCAGTCGCACGACCATATTGAGCAACTTGGTCGCGCACGCTGGCTGCGCGTCAGAGCAACGTCATGGCTTTTTGCGAACACGTAACCACTTTGTTTACATTCCCGTTTCTCCCGTATCGTTGCTCTCTGGTCGCTACAAAAAAGACTGCAAATAATTACCCGTCGCGCTCTGAAGTAAATGAGGTTTCCTGCCGTGATTACTGGGTCATTAACTACTTATTAAAGCAGAAAAAACAACGTGGATTTTTTTTTGTGTTTGTCAGTACTCCTTTAAGTGTACTGAAAAATTGTTCTTGTGCATTCTCTTTGTGTTACTTTCTTTTTATAAAAACAAATTATCTAACATTCCAACTATTAGAAACATCATTTGTTTACCATAAAGTTGGAAAAATTATCGATCACGCGCCCTGGTCAGCCAATCGGATAGCTCGCCCCACTGACGTCATATGGGCGATTTCGGTCATATCGGTAGGGGCGGCTTAAAATTCCGCCGAGCAGTGTGCTGCGATCGGCAGTGATGTGCATTTTTAACACCTTATAATAAATTACACGCTTTACGCGGAGCACTTAGATGTGTCAATTAATGATCAGAAGGACCTACTCTAACGAATCAGTACGTTTGTAGAAAATCGTCAAAATCGTTTCAGGGTCCCTTTATAGCCTGTCACGCACGGTTCGCAGGCCTTAAGATGCGGAGCAAACCTGTTTAAAGTCCTGTTCGGAGATGTCGGCCTGGACGAGTGACCCAGGATTATTCCAGCCGTCAAGGGCACATTGTGCAGCACGTCTAGTGCGACCGAGATCTCTTTCATTTGCACAGAGAAGCTAGTGCAATCATAAAAGAGATGCCCGGTGATTGTTTTCTCGCAGAAGGCACAAGTACGGCACTCGGCAATTCTAAAGATAAGGGCAATGCGGTTCGGCCATACGCCTAGAATCTTGCTCCAAATCCCAATGACAGTACACGAAATAACCAATTCCTACACAGAACACATCCACCTGATGTCCACGAGTATACTCAGTGACAAGTGTCCGGTTGAGGCCAGTGTCTCGGAGGAAGAAGCGGCTTCGATACTCGCGAATGACGGCCAGGGCTTCTCCAAGCTTCATGTGAATACCACGACGTGCCAGAGGCGACAGAGAAGTGATGCTTCAGCTCACGGTATCCAGGTCGAAAGACGGCATTCTTCAAATTTGCATAGTGGGGTCCCCTAATTCAGTCTTCTTGGTCGCGGAAAACATTTTTAACTGAATAAAGCATATATATATATATATATATATATATATATATATATATATATATATATATATATATATATATATATAGACGAGAACAAAGGGGTTTCACCTAGGGGCACGGGTTTTATTAATCATATCATAAGAAGCCTATGTGTTTTCGTTGGGTTCTTATGATATATATCTATACATCTCTGCATGTAGAGTGAGCATGTGCACTCCATTCGGAGATGGCGATTATGCGTACTACCGGGCTACGACCTGTCACGGCTCTGGAACGGCAGTCTGTGCTTCTATACGGTTCTATACGGTCTGCCTGGCAAAGTGTCGTTCACAAGGAAACAGAAGAAAAGCCTTATTTCGTTGGTAGAGACGGATGCGTGGGCCGTTATGTGCGGTCGTGTTCATGCCATTGTAGCAACTCTGCCGCTATACCGGTATGTCATCCTAAACGTATGCAGCTAGGCCTCAGCTGCGTAGAGGTCCTCTTGCATCCACCGCCGCGTTCTCGGCAACGGGAACCTCGTTGCACTTGCCTGACGTATAGCTCGCCCGGCAGGCCTTGTCTTATCTATAGGTGACGTTCGGCACTGTAATAGTTCCATAGGTAAAATAAGATAAACACGAGTGCAGAATCGGCTGATCAGGCGGCCCAGCTTCTGTGCTACCAATCCTAGTTTGGTGGAGCAATATACATAGATAGGTGGCGTCGTAATTCAGCACTTCTAAGGACAGCAGGCAGAACGTAAAGGCACGTGGCGGTGGAGACTAGAAAAAGGTGGCTGGAAGATCGGTGGCGTAAAGGAAGGAAAAAAGTACAATGAAGCGAAGTTTATATTTAAAAAATATCTAGCTTAGTTTTTATAAGCGCTAAATATTTAAATACGCCAGGAAAGTTGAAGAAACGAGTTTGATGGCATCCACCCCGTTTCAGAAGAGCATGTTCGCATTCTCCTCTTCCTCATCATCATCATCATCATCATCATCATATTTGTCATCGTCATCGTCGTCGTCGTCGTCGTAAGTAACCAGTCAGAGAGGCGCCTGTGAGCTCTCTAAACACCAGCAGCACGTCGAGCCCTCTACATATAGAATGCGGTAAATTGCCTATTTTTTTTTTCATTTTCCACCTGCGCATCACGTTATACACAATAAGATTACACACTTTTCAAGCGCAGGTCTTGCGCTGAGCCGTAATGTAGTGACATGGTGCGACTGGCCAATGGAGAGCGCGAGTTGTTTAAACGCTACAATAGGCAGGGACACAGAGACAGCGACGGAACGGGCGCTTAGCCTGTGGCTGTCTTTGAGTTCCTGTCTGTTGTTGCGGTTTCAAGTATACCAGTGATGAATTTCAACCAACTAGCCCGACTTCCTATTTTGCTTCGATGAGCTTGCCATATTTACTTTCATATTTACTTACATATTTACCAGCTAACGAAAGACGGATGAGGAGGGTGCGTTTTAAACGCAAGATAAAAAAAAAAGCAAGTAGAACGAAGGGAGAGAAAGTCGTATAAAACGATGGGCATGGCGCATCCCCAGTAGTCTAGATGGATGCACCAAATGCATTACAAGATTTTCAAATTGGCGCTAGTCCATATAGTCCTTCCTCGTTCCACACTGCCTTTGCTAAAGGAGAATCGGGCATTGAAACCGTTAAACCGCTCCGGTAATCATGTTTAGCTCACGGATTCTTCCTACGACTTGTCACGGCTTCATTCAGAGACGTCCACTGCGGCTTCTTTGTTGTACTTGCCAGGTTCAGTCGGGTTGTGTGCGCTTTCCTCACAACGTTTCAGAACACAGTGACAGCTATTACGCAAATACACGCCTTCACAGCTGTAGCGGTAGAAGGTATAGAGCAACTGTGGCTGTGCGTTGCCCTACGCGTCGAAGAACGATGCGGACGGAAAGCAACCCGCACGCTCGTACGCACGCACCGTTTGGTGCGATGTTCGCCTCCACAAGGCGCCTGGCTCTTCGGATTATGGCCGCATGCGTATCAAGGGTTCAAGGAACGCTCACACCTGCCGTATATATACAGCAAACGGCCAGCCGGCTGTTGCAACACGCGGATGCGGAACTTGCTTTGCGCGCTCCAATCTGGTGAAGCTGCAAGAAAGATGTACACAAAGTAGGCGTATAAGCGACAGGGAGAGATAGAGAGAGAGAGAAAAAAAGCACACACACGAGGAGATGGGCCACTCCGTGTGAGAAAGAGATCTCGGCGCGCCGCAAAGAAACGCGGCGGCAGGTCCCCGAGTTGCACTCAATAAAAGAGCCCGTAAATACTCCGCCGCGGTCATATCCAGAAATCTGCGAAGAATAATGACTGTCGCGTGTGCGTGCTAGCGCGGAGGAGCAAATAAAATTCTTGGCCACTTCACGGAGAGGCGAGAGAGAAGCAGACGGTACAGGTAAGAGGGAGGGCGGAGGGCGATGCGGACGAAATGGCGAAGCGGCTATAGTACGTCCTCCCGCGCGGCGGTGTTGTACGTATCAAACAAAGGCGAGACGGAACCGTTTTTCATTTTCGCAATCGCGCGCGCACTCCGATGATGAGCGATTCCCACGCAGCCCCGACTTCCTATATACGTACGGATACAACTGTTCGGGCTTTTCGTGTTTGTCTGGCTGGCCAAAACTGCACGCGCGTGCACACGCGTTGAATACGAAATAATGCCGCGGCTGCCGCCGCACCGCTGCGCTGGTCCCCGCTCTGCGTGGCGGTAGTATACACAGGGAAGCGTCGAAGCCGACGAAATGCCGTTCACTCGAAGCCACGTCGAGCGCAGCCATCACGAGAGAGAGCCACGGGAATATGGAGGCGATAAAGAAAAGCGAAACGCTCACCTGACCGCATGCATGAGGCGCGTCGCGCCTGAGCCAAGTTGGCGTTTCTGCTGCCATGGCTCATTTCCTTGTTTCGCGCACGTTCGTGCTGATTAATCTTATCCGGAAGTGCTTTTTTTTTAAAGAGTCATCTCACGTCTGATATACGTCGCTTTATAGCGGTGTTGTCTCGAAGTACGATCGAGAAAACTCCGCTTCTCAGAGCCTTCCAAGACCGATGTTTATAGACTCGAGTTCTTTCGCTCCGGAATTTCCCGTACCTCTTCTTTGCTTAATGATCGCGTGTGACAGAGACGTTGCCCATACGTCTAAGCGTTCCTGGCGATTTTGTCTGGTCGGCGTTCTTCCCTGTTAAGCACGAGAGCTGAATACGAGTTGTAATAAAATTAGAGACCTGTACACGAATGTGTGCGCGTGTGTGTGAGTGAACTCATGTTCGGATCTATTAGCTGTTAGTCTTGAAAATAGCGATGCCAGATGAAGGGTGGTCTTATGGTTCAGTGCAATGAGGGTGGCAGGAACTTCTTTGTTTGTCTTTTTTGTTGTTTAGTTTATGCGCCTGTACGGCTAGTATTGATATATCCTATTGATACTCTTTAGCTTTACCATAATCGGGAAGCTTTATTTATTTTGGTATATATATCCGGCGTTATGAAAACGACTTTTTTATTATTATTACCAGCCTTACAAAACCAAGGCCAAGAAATTCTTCCAACACACTGCAGTTATCATTCGTCAAATCACACGTTTCTTAAACCAAATTTGTAAAGTACACAACAGTAAAATAATTGAAACTGGAATTGTTTACGCAACAACAAACGATTACGACAAACACGCTTAAATAACGATAAAGGTTGCACAACGTACAAACGTATGAGCGGTCGAAAATAATGGTTCGCGTTAAAAAATACACCACACATATTTGAGAAAAAAATGTTACTCGTTGCGTAATTATGGAAAGCCATACGAAAAATTGCGCTAATCACTCGCAATTCCACCTCTTGACATTAAGACAGGTACAAAAAAGCGCGACAGCAGTCTGCCAGTGGAAGATTGACGCAGGTACGATTTTCAGAACAGCGCATTTATTAAGGCACGATTATAGCAGGGTCGAATAAATAAACCGTCCATTTTATCCTCTAACAATGTCAGGAGGCGTGCCTTCACACAGGGTTCGGTCATTCGCGATGAGCTCAATTCTCGCGTGAAGTTCACGAGAACGAAAGGCTCCTTAGCATAGGCTGTGGGATCTCGTACATGCCTTGGTTGCTGTCGTCATGTGCTGTCGCGGTTGGAGACTGTGGCCGCATCTTTCGCGAGGTTACGGTCGCGTCTCCGTCCTTAGCGCGTGGTTCGTCTGCTTCTTTGGTCCTCTTCGGTCTTCCACTGAAGGCCGGAACAATGCCTCTTTTGTCTCTCTTTCTCTCTGTTGTAAGTGTTGCTCTCTCACGAATGGTGCTCAATGCTCAGGCATTTCTGATTTTTCTTCGACAAGAGGGGTCGTAGTACGTGGCAGTCGAAACCTCACGGTGGCGCCGCCGCCGCCGCCTATTCGTTATTGACAATTGGCATATTGGCAATTGGCAATATTGGCATATTCGTTATTGACACCAGCGTCTCCCCAGCGTCTCCCCAGCGGAGGCAGCTCGGTTTGACACAATCCATGCGGGGCATCAGTGCTCTTTGAACTCTGCTGACTACGGTAATTTGGAAGTGGCCACAGGTCCAAAAAAGTGGCCAAAAAAGCGTTTGGGGATACAGGCAATACAAGCGCGGGCGGTAAAGCGGCCGAGGAGTTCTTTTTTTTTTTTTTTGCGTTGAACTGGGGGACGGGAGCGTCCAGTGCTCGCCAGCGAAACGAAGAAAATAACGAGGTGAACAAATCTTTTTCAACGAAAAGAACGTACGCTCATCTAACGCACGTCTCGGAATACATGTGACTCGAAGCTTTTGCTAAGCTGCGGTAAGTCAAATGCAACGAGTTTGCCCATTTTTATTCCTGCGTCGTTGGCGTTGAAGAAACTGGCGCGCGCGCATGTGCTCCTGCGCACCCATGCTACGCAGCGCGACACGCGCGGCGATCATCTCAACTACCTACATGGCGTTTCTGTGGTTGGAGCACCAGGCTGCTGTGCTGGGGAGCCGAGGTTCGAAACAACCATCGGCCACATAATGCAATTTTTTTTTAAGTGTGAGCTATTCGGCGAGGCGGCAGCATGGATCCAACAGCCAGGGTCGAAAAGTCCGGAAGGATTCCCCAAAAAAAGTTTCGCTTTAAAACTGCTGGAACTTGTATGTGGAGCGACTGATTTCGTTTTGTATATCTTCCGTGGCGTCTATTGGGGCCGTCAGAAGAAAGAAGAGCGATCCCTTTACAGATCGCGTAAATCGTGACCCGGGCACTACTTCTTTATAACACCGACACTATCACGGGACGCAGCGAGGAGCTCATCCTGTGGTCGCGAAATTGATGTTATGCAGGTCGCCGCGGTTAGGGTTGGCGTCTGACACCACGTGGCGACAGGAATTTCACCCGACCTTCTACCAGGGTTCGTCGAAATGAGGCTTGACTCCTCCTGCGATGGTTAACGTCACGCACCTTGCGCACAAAGGGCCTTCTACCACCCGACCTTCTACCACCCGGCCTTCTATCACCCGGCCTTCTATCACCCGACCTTCTACCACCCGGCCTTCTACCAGGCTTCGTCGAAATGAGGCGTGACTTTTCCTTTCCTTGCTCGGTAATGCCAGAGGAGGAGGGGCCCTCTCTCTGTGCCTGTCACGTGACATGGACGGAAGCAAGATCCCGCCCACACTTGTAGAGAGCCTATTTAAGGGGCTCCGAAATGTACTTTAGATATACTTCGTGCTCTTCTTATTTTCTTTCAACTACCTTTGAATAAACAGTGCAAGTTTCGCACTAGCAAATCGTCTCGCCCTTGCTCGGTCGCCATGGTCTACCAGATGCCTGCAGCCCGCCGACAACGCCACGCTACCCAATAAGTAATGTCGGTCGAGCTTCGATAGGCAGGCGCCGCTACTTCTCGGCAGCAGTACGGTACGCTACCCTGGAGTACGCAACACCGCGGCGCTATCGTCGCGGCAGTTGTAACCAAGCGACCGGAGGCTCGACTGTGGCCCAAAGCGAAGTTCGCGTCTCGGGTGTCGCGAGACTGGCCGCAGGAACCTTAACAGCAAATGCCGACATACCAGGAACAAAATTACATTATCCAGGTGCTGAGAGGTGTTAGGTCGACTGCCTAAAATTGTAAAAAAAAAGAAGAAATTGCGGGGCTTAACGTCCCGAAACTCTTAGTGGGTTGTAAGGGCCGGCCTATACATATAGTGAAGAGAGAGGGCGGCTCCAGAATAATTTTGACCACCTGGGGTGCGATCGGAGATCGTTGTTCGGCGCGTTCGTTCGGTTACTGGCGCGCGCGATTGACCTACTCCGCGCCGACGTCGCCAGCCGCGGGGCGCGGCCACGTTTTTGGTATTGTATTTGAACATTGTATTTGACACTGCCATTGCTTTTGTAGGGTACTTCTGTAAGGCACTTGCTATACTTAAACGTAAATGAGTAAGGACGTGAAAGATATTGCCAAGGCGCTTGAGGACCTGAGGCGAGAACTAAGGACAGATCTCAGATCATTGAAAGAAAGTGTGAAAAACTGCAACGATACCTGTGATGGTGTCAATGAAATCATTAGTGAAATGAAAGAACTTAGAAAGGAAGTCCAAAGTCTTTCAAAGAAAAACAAAGAACTGGAAGCTGAAAACTGCAGATTGAGTAAAAGGATAGATCAATTAGAACAGTATCAAAGGATGAACAACTTGGAAATAAAAGGAGTGCCTGAGGAAGGTGACGTTGTCGATGTTGTGAGGAGGATCGGGAGTACTCTGAATGAACCGATTGCTGATTCGGACATTGACATCTGCCATCGTGTGCCCACATCAAACTCCTCCGAAAAAAACATTGTTGTCCGTTTTGTACAACGCACAAAACGGGACAAAATTCTGCAAAAAGCAAGAAAGCAGAGGATGACTACAAAAGATCTTGATTATGGTGGAGACGGCACACCCATCTATGTGAACGAACACCTGACCCGCTCAAACAAGATAATTCTGGGTGCTGCGATCGCTCAGAAAAAAGTAGCAGGATGGAAGTTTGTGTGGGTGACTGGCGGGAAAATTTTTGCCCGTAAGGACGAGCGAACCCCAAGCCACAGAATTAGCAGCGTTGCTGACATAGAGCAGATAATTGTATAGAAAAACTGTACAAGCTGTACAGTGCACAACAGCTCAAATGGAAGACATACCACAGGAATGCCACTATTATGAATGTGATCATTTCAATGAAAAATACAAAAAAGGCGAAAGAAAGTTTTCAGCAATTCATCTAAATATGAGAAGCCTTAAAAATAAGGTTCAAGATCTTGAAATGTTTCTGCAGTCATTTAGCTTAAAATTTACCGTTATAGTACTCACGGAAACTTGGCTGTCAGATGAAATCGAACCCCCTTACCTTCAGGGTTACAAATGGGAAAGCATAAGTAGAAAAAACAAAAGAGGTGGTGGGATAGCCATTTACTTAAAACATAATTTACCGCATAAGGTATTAGACAGCATGTGCAGAATGGATGAAAATGTCGAGAGCTTATCGGTGAAAGTGCTTAACACCATTGTCTGCGCCGTGTACAGGCCACCTTCTGGCTGCGTATCTGAATTCATGTCATTTTTTGAAAATTCACTTAGCTCTTTTAGCTCGGCGAATGCGCCGTTTATGATCCTTGGAGATATAAATATTGACACAATCTCCGATAACTTACATGCTAACACATTTCGAGACGCTGTTCACCAGTACGCGTGCAACAATGTGATAACACTGCCCACTAGGGTGACCGTTGACACGGCCACATCCCTTGACATCTGCGTCACAAACATAGATAGCGATGGTCTTTCCGCTGGTGTAATCTTGAATGACATCAGCGATCACCTGCCCGTGTTTTGCCTAACAAATGCATCCTACAAGAAACAACATAAGGATGAAGGAAACCTCTTGCTCCGCACGGTAAACGAAACTACGCTAAACATGTTCAGCTGCCTTATCAACCAAGAAAGCTGGCAGGCCGTTTATGATCAGCATAACCCCAGAACTGCGTACAAGATCTTCTTGGATAAATTCAACCAGTGCTACAATACAGCCTTCCCTCTACGAAAGCAGAAAAAAAGAAATAAAAAAGTTAGAAAACCATGGATAACTGCGGACTTATACAAACGAATACGTAAAAAAAATAATTTGTACCACAGTTTCCTTAGCTCTCGTAATTGTGACATATTGACTGAGTTTAAAAAATTCAGAAATAAATTAAACTTCGATTTGAAAAAGGCAAGGGATGATTATTACGAAAGAAAATTTTACAAAATTCAAAACGATCAACGTAGACTGTGGAATACAGTGAACGATTTAACTGGACGAGGGCGAAAAACGCATATCGTGAATGAAATTGTAATCGATAATGCCTGTGTAGTTGGGCAACAGCTTGTTGATGAAATGAATCGACACTTTGTAAGCACAGGGGTATATAGTGGAGAAGACTTGCAAGCGGATATTTTCATGACTACAGGGCAGGTTGATTCCATTATGCTTACACCAGCGACTCCTACTGAAATTGAAGCAATTATCACGACCCTAGAAAACAAAGCTACAGGCGAAGACGAAATAAAGGCCTTACCTGTCAAGTATGTCGCTCATCTTATGAGTCCTGTATTAACCCATATAATAAATGAGATGCTTACACGCGGCGAGTTCCCAGATGAATTAAAAATAGCTAAGATCACCCCTGTCTACAAGGGTGGCGATGAGAAAAAGCTTACCAACTACAGGCCGATATCTGTTTTGCCGGTGTTTTCCAAGATATTTGAGCGCGTTATTAATGATAGGCTTACGTCTTTTTTTCATAAACACAAAATAATTACGAAGTCGCAGTATGGCTTTCAAAAGGGTAAGTCTGCAGAACTAGCTTTAACAAACATAAAGGACAAAATAATTGAAAATATTGAGAACAAACTGCTCACTCTGGGGATTTTCTTGGATTTAAAAAAAGCATTTGACACTGTGCAGCACGATATTCTTCTAAAGAAGCTTGCTGCGTATGGTGTTCGAGGAGTAGCACAGAATTTAATTACATCATATCTCTCAAATCGGTATCAGTATGTATGCGTCGACAATCTGGTATCACAAAAATTGAAAGTCGAATGTGGCGTCCCTCAAGGATCAATCTTAGGACCCCTCTTATTTCTTGTATACATAAATGATATAACGTCCATACCAAACTCCCCTGAAATAATAATGTATGCTGACGACACTAATATCTTCTTTACTGGCACTACTAAAGAGGTCATAGAATCATCAGCTAACAGTTACCTCTTACACCTGTCCAGGTGGCTTAAAAGCAACCGGCTAAGTTTAAACACAAGCAAAACCAAATATATAATTTTTAAGCCAGCAAATAAAAGAGACCCCTATTGTGTTCATCTGCACTTTGAGGACACGTTACTGGAACAAGTTACAGAGCAAAAGTTCTTGGGCGTATGGTTTACAGAGGACCTTACTTGGAATACTCATGTTGACAAATTAAAAAGTGAGCTATCTCGAGTTACTGGCTGCATGTATAAAATACAAGATATACTACCCACCTGGTTGAAACAAACATTATATTACTCACTTTTCTATTGGAAACTCAGTTATGGCATTTTAGTCTGGGGAACTACGACAGCTTCAAACTACAACAAACTAATCATTGTACAAAAGAAAATATTGAGAATGTGTGAAAACTATGTGGGTGACAAACGAGGACTCCGAACAAAACCGCTCTTCATTAAATATAGCATGCTTAAAGCAGATCAAGTTTATTATTTCAAACTACTCCAGTGGATATATAAATATAGGCTGCACACAATACCTGTCGACAGTTGCACCTCATACCCAATACGTAAACCACACTATGTAAAGCCCGCCACAAGAACTAATTACGGAAAGCAAACATTGAATTATCAAACGATTAATATATTAAACAGTGATCACTTTAACGTACAATACACACAATCCTTCCACAGTTTCAAAAATGACTGTAAAAACCTATTAGTGGGCAGTGACATTGCATTTTAATTTTGAGTAACTTGTGCTCATCCCTGATAACACATGTGACCTCAGTTATGTTAGATTTTTCTCAGCGCTTGTAAATCATGTTTGCCATTGTTTCGGCATTTACATTGTGTATCAGTCTAAACCTTCGTTTATTTTTTTCTGAAATGTTTCAATGTACTGATCTACTTACTGTATGTGCTATTTATTTTCGAGCAAGTGATTCTATGTTTTTTTTTCTTTGTTGACTTCTGGTGTAAGGCAATTTTATTGTTATATGATACTTATTGCATATGTATCTTCTGCTTTTTCGAAATCTATCCCGCTGAAGCAAAAGTAATGCTTTGGACACATGTATCCTGAATAATTTAATTTTTCGTTGCTGTGTCATCATCATCATCATCATCATCAGCCTGGTTACGCCCACTGCAGGGCAAAGGCCTCTCCCATACTTCTCCAACAACCCCGGTCATGTACTAATTGTGGCCATGCCGTCCCTGCAAACTTCTTAATCTCATCCGCCCACCTAACTTTCTGCCGCCCCCTGCTACGCTTCCCTTCCCTTGGGATCCAGTCCGTAACCCTTAATGACCATCGGTTATCTTCCCTCCTCATTACATGTCCTGCCCATGCCCATTTCTTTTTCTTGATTTCAACTAAGATGTCATTAACTCGCGTTTGTTCCCTCACCCAATCTGCTCTTTTCTTATCCCTTAACGTTACACCTATCATTCTTCTTTCCATAGCTCGTTGTGTCGTCCTCAATTTGAGTAGAACCCTTTGCGTAAGCCTCCAGGTTTCTGCCCCGTAGGTGAGTACTGGTAAGACACAGCTATTATATACTTTTCTCTTGAGGGATAACGGCAACCTGCTGTTCATGATTTGGGAATGCCTGCCAAACGCACTCCAGCCCATTCTTATTCTTCTGATTATTTCCGTCTCATGATCCGGATCCGCCGTCACTACCTGCCCTAAGTAGATGTATTCCCTTACGACTTCAAGTGCCTCGCTGCCTATTGTAAATTGCTGTTCTCTCCCGAGACTGTTACGCATTACTTTAGTTTTCTGCATATTAATTTTTAGACCCACTCTTGTGCTGTGTGTTAAAGATAGGTTCGACAAATATGTGTGTGAATGATATGTCATGCTGCCTTGAACTGTAGGGGCGCAGAGGCTCTGTCAGGCATGTTGCCTTTACCTCTGCCCCCTACACGGAGAGAATCCGTGAAACAATAAAGAAAGAAAAAAAAATGACGGCACGCTCCTGTCAATCATCTTGCCACCGAGCCCGTCGTCTACTAGGCGCCTAACGCGACGGGAATTGGAAATTTTGGAGCGATCATCGCTCCAAACTTCCCAATACTTCCCAAACTGGTACGGCTTCGCATGGCGCGTCTGGTAGATTGGATTGGATCCAAACGGCGGCTTCGGCAGCTGAATAGCACGTTCGGATCCAATCCATAGTTTATTTCGAGAAAAATGGCGCTTGCCTTGGGAACTTAGGTTGTTGCGCTGGCGTTGCTCGAGGAGGAAGGAGAGCGGGTGGCAGTGCGAACCACGTTTGAAGAAATGGCCGAAAACGAATTCCGGCGTTGCTTTCGTTTCTCGAAACAAATAGTGCGTTGGTTGTACAGTGAAATGGCCCCCATCATTGGTGCCAGCGAGCCACGGAAATGTTGTTGCTGCCTCTTGAAAAGTGCGCCATTGTTCCAGTCGTTTCTTTTTTTCTTTTTACTACTTGATGTGCGCGACACCACCTAGGAACGACGCAGAGAAACTAATAGTTATAAATTGCAGTAGTCACACCTACTACTATTTGAAAACGTGTTCGACCTTGAGAATGAAAAATACATTTTTTAGATAAAGATTTCATTTGTTTTAAGACGAGAAACATTTAGTTTTGTAGTATACTGTCTGCAAGCAGACGACAAACGATGGGAAGTAAACTTCCGGGGAGTTCACCGCTTGCCGATTGGTTGCTCTCTCCGCCCCGTTCTCAGAAATTTTGCATACTGCCACTTCGTGACGTTGCACAACCGAGCAGAACACGTATCGAACAAAGATCTCCGATCGCGCCCCGGGAATCGAAAACACGGTACCTGGTCGTTTTTGCATTAATTCCAATCTCACCGGAATTCGGCCACCTCGGCCGGGATCCAACCCTCGACCTAGCTCGTGCTCAGCAGCCCAACCGGCCATAGCCACTGAACTACCTGCAGTGGGCGACTTAACATCGATATATACGCCTGGAGCTTTCAGCTGAGAAATGTGCACTCGTTGCTTTTACTCGCAAAGCGATGACGCCGTATGCTTTGCGTATTAATGACCAAACTATCCGATATAGACGAAAGCATCGATTTATTGACGTCATCATTGATAGAGGCTTGTCTTGGAGCCCTCACATGTCGTACATGACAAAGCGTTTGGCCGCGATTGTGGACCTTCTTGCCTTTCTCGGCGGGAAGTCCTGGGGCGCAACAGTACCATCAATGTTGCAACTATATAAAGCACTGCTTTTGGGCGTCCTGCGGTACCAGCTTACCTGTACTAGGAAATACTTGCACCACAGATATCCGCAAACTCCAGAGTGTGCTAGCGCAAGCACTCGTCTCAGTCTCCCAAAAACTACGTCATCGATTGCGACAGTGGCCATTGCCAGAGGCGCTCCTTTGACAATCTACATTGATACAGATGTCCTGACAGCACACATCCGACCCCTTACTCGGATTCCCTCCCACCATCTTGCTTGCTTGCCAGCCCAAAAGCCACATTCAACCTTTGCCAAAAGTATTGTAAGACATCAGTCCTACTTGCCATCACAATTTACGCCTGCTACACGATTATCAGACCCATTGTGGTGTCTGGACCGGCCGTAAGTGCAGTTGACAATTCCGGGCATCAGAAACAAAGCTGGAGCGCCGTTGCAAGCTTTGAAACAAGCAACTTTGGAACACATTCACAACGTGCACAGATTCCGACAACATGTCTACACAGGTGGCTACACATCCGCGGGAATGACCACGCCGACGAAGCCGCCCGATCTGCGCATGAAAGTGGTCGACGGGTCTTCAGTCCGCTTTCGCGAACAGATGCTGCGGCTGGGCTGCGATTGATGTCCCTTGATTGTACTTTATCTCTGTGGGACTCGAACGCTTTCACCATGTGTCGTTTGCGTTCGTTGTCTCCGGACATACGGATGCACCTCCCGCCTGGGTTACCACGACGTGAACAGACCATGCTGTACCGTCTGTGGCTAGGCGTTGCGGTTACGAACTCATATGCTTTCCTTATTGGAATGGCCAACAGCCCCACGTGCGACACATGCAACATCGATGAGACGCTCGCACATATTATCTGTGTCTGCCCGCGATATAATGCCCAGAGACAAGTGAAGTGCAGAGTACTGGACCAGTTGTACAATCGTCACTATCAGAATTCAAAGCTTTAATTCAGTGCTTCGAAAGAACATCCACGTTGAAGGCTTTACTCGCGTTATTAAGTTTCCTGCGGTCTACGGGGCTTCACGATAGACTTTAAGAACGCCGCCTCCTACCGCTCTATAGTGTACGCGCTTTGTTCGTGCTCGTCTCTCTTTCTCTCTATCTCCCCCTTCCAGTCTTTTTCTCTTTTTATCCCCCTTAACCCTTCCCCCCGTACAGGGTAGCCAACCGGAACTACCTCTGGTTAACCTCCCTGCCTTTCTCTGTACTATTTTCTCTCTCTTTCTCTTAACATCGATAATATTTGAAGTAGTAAATATTGATTGGTGAATGCTATAGTGAGGTCAGGACTGACTCAACCAGCAGAGTAAAGCGCACCAAGAACAATCATAGACAGGCTGCACTGCGCCGGGAAGAATAGGCGCACTGCCATGCTTTCGGTTGGCGCGCTTTGGCCTCACGCTAACTCTATAGAAAAGGAGAGGGTGTCACCGCAGGAAGGAAGAAAACCGGCTCTGCTTTAACACAGCTTAGCAGAGAGGACAGGCTCAGCGCAGCTCACTTGGGTTTGCATACGCTGCAGCCATGGTGGCCACTTCTCCGTCGGTGACAGTGAAGAAAGTCTGTACCATCGGGAGGACTGCAAGGCAACATCTCACCGTTTTTATTTAATGACGCTTCACACAGTGGCATAGTATTCAGTGGCTGCAGTGGCTACCTGGCCACCCATGAACGGCCCGGCAAGTCCTGGCGCAAGAAACGCCGCATACCGCTGCTGTCTCATTTATAAATCGTTCGAGGCGTAATACAGTTGGAAGGTTATAACACGAACGTCCACAGACGTAGAGAAGGCGCCCGTAAAAGGCGCTTTCAGCGTGGTTGAAGCATATTTTATTCCTTTCCATCCTCGTCTGCCGCTATTACACCAGCGATGAACCTCTATCTGAATAAGCAAACGCGGAAGAGTAAGAAATTAAGCGTATCCCAAGCACTGCGGGAATCAGTGGACGCGAACCTTCTCGACGGCTTCCGTGACACTTCAAATACTGAGTCGCTGTTGGGCTCACAACGAAGTTATAGAATAGCAAGTAGGGCATGTATGCACTAAGAAGTTCGAAACGTAACCTTTGGCGTTTAACACATTGTTTGGGATCTGACTGCTGGTACGATCTGTTAGGAACTCGGCGCTGACGCCCGTGGTTGTACCTGGGTCGCAAGCCCCAAGGGTAGCGTTGGCCTGGCGGCCTGGGGTACAACTGGAAGCATCCGAAGGTCCCGGCAAAGCATGAGTCGACTGGTAACAACGAAACAACTTGTTTATTTTAACATCGCAAAGAGTTGGTGGTCAGGTTTGACCGAAGTAGAGAGACGGGAGAGCACTTCACTCAACAGAAGAAATCGGAGCCCCCCTTTTGGCGTCCGGGGGCAGCTGTTTTTATACTCTCGCAGTTGAGGGCAAGAAGGAACCCCTCAAAAGACGAGCACGTGAATGTACAATGGGCTAATGGTGACGCACACTGTCGTAGCGATGCCGTAGCACCATGTCGAGCACGATCTCGTAGCACCCTGTCGTGGCGCTGCCGGTCGGACACAATGACTGTAATGAGAGGATGGTCCCTGCTTTGGCATCGCCTGTTTCGGGCACAATGACTGGAACGAGATCCCTGCTTTGGCATCGCCTGTTTCGGGCACAATGACTGGAATGAGATCCCTGCTTTGGCATCGCCTGTTTCGGGCACAATGACTGGAATGCGAGGATGATCCCTAGGCGGTCGCATCGCCGCAGTCGCGCCTGGAAACACCTGGCGATGAGTGTTGCGGCGACGACGATCGGGCCAAAATGTCTGCCGCCCCGCCGCAGTCGCGCCGGCAAAACCACGTGTCGCAGGCGAAACGCAACAGACCGCCCCGCCGGGGGAAGGAGATCCCGATGGACAGGGGACTGCATCCGCTGTCCGGAGGGATGTCGCTCGATGATGCTCATAACCGAAGTCGGGCGTCCCCCGACGTTTCTTGAGCGCAGCGCACAGAGAAGGCCTCGTTCTCTCGTTCAGGTTCGCACGGGACACTGCAAAGTGACTTCGGGAGAGTTCACATTTTTGTTCTCGTTCCCGGCAAGTGTTAGAACTACGCTGAAACTCAACCGCTCAGTCAGCAAGCACGGCACAACCCTCACTAAGCCCTGCCAGGCTCTTTCCCCTTTTTATACCACTGCCTAGTTCCTTACAGTAGTCTAGCATCACTCAGAACGCGTCCACAAATTGAAAAATTGCACTAGAAAGCATATCATCACTTTGAAACACTAAACAAAAGCAATATGTTAAAAAAAAAATCCTGCCTCAGGAAGAAAACATCAGTAACAAACAATTTTGAGGCTGATTCCTACGTTAGGGGCTTCGACTTAAGCCATCGGCGTTACCGTTGAGACTCCCCTTTTTGTAACGCACCTCAAAGGAATATTGTTGTAAAGCGAGGCTCCAGCGCAGGAGGCGGCCATTTTTGGGAGAGATGGTCTGCAGCCATTGGAGAGGGCAGTGATCCGTCTCAATGATAAACCTCGAGCCGGCTAGATAGCATGACAATTTCTGAACGGCCCACACGAGACATGCACACTCTTTCTCGGTGGCGCTATACGCCTGCTCACGACTGGTCAGCTTACGACTAGCATACAGGACGGGGTGTTCTACTTCTCCATTTTCCCGTTGGCACAGTACAACGCCCATGCCTCGCTCACTAGCATCGCACTGAACAATGAACCCTTTTGTATAGTCTGGCGATCGTAGCACAGGCTGGCTTGTTAGGGCACTCTTTAGGGCGCTAAAAGCTCTTTCCTTGGTCTCGTCCCAGACGACTGTTTGAGGCTCTGTCTTTCTTAGAGCATCCGTCAGGGGAGCCGCGATATCAGAGTACCTAGGGATGTACCTCTGATAGTAGCCGGCGACACCCAAGAACGACCGAACATCGGTCTTGGTGCGCGGTTGCGGAAAGTCTCGCACAGCGGCCACTTTTATTTCAGAGGGGCGGCGACGACCCTGACCAATCACGTGACCGAGGTAGACAACCTCGGCCTGTGCTATCTGGCACTTAGGAGCCTTGACTGTCAAGCCCGCTTCGCGCAGGCGGGTTAGCACTGCCCGCAAGTGTGCCATATGCTCAGACCAGGATGCGGAGAATATCGCTACGTCGTCTAGATACGGTAAAGCGAATTCTTGCTGTCCCCGCAACACTTTATCCATGAGACTTGAAAAACAGTATGGCGCGTTCTTCAAACCAAAACTCAACACTTTAGGACGGAATGTTCCCATTGGTGAAATGAACGCCGCATACCTACTAGCCTCTTCTGTAAGTGGAACCTGCCAATAACCCCTGACAAGATCTAGGGTGGAAATAAACTGAGCGCTACTAACTTTCTCAAGGCGCTCCTCGATGTTAGGGATCGGATAAATTTGATCCTTAGTGATGGAATTAAGCCTGCGGTAGTCGACGCAAGGACGAGGTTCCTAGCCCGGTACCTCAACTAAAATCAAAGGGGAGGTATAATCACTCTCACCTGCCTCAATAACACCGAGCTGTAGCATTTTCTTTACCTCAGCCTCCATAATATCGCTCTGGCGGGGTGACACCCGATACGCCTTGGATCGTACTGGCTCTGTGGAGGTAAGTTCTATATCATGAGTAAGTACAGAAGTCCTACCAGGCCTCTCAGAGAACAGACCTTGAAACTCTTGTAATAGCTGGTGTAGTTCGGTTTTCTGCTCGGGCGACAGCGGTGCTTTACTGATAAGGTCACTAATGACTTGACCGGTGTCTTCCCTGTTCGTCACTGAGCCTAGTCCTGGAAGCTCGACCGGAAGCTCTTCAGGAACGTTTACCATCATGCACACCACTGCTTCCCTTTGTCTATAAGGTTTGAGCAGATTACAGTGGTAAACTTGCTGTGCTTTCCGCTTTCCTGGCAGACTTACCACGTAGTTAACGTCCGACAGTTTCTGAACAATTCGTGCTGGGCCCTCCCACTGCACGTCTAGTTTGTTGTTTAGCGATGTGCGCAATATCATGACCTCATCGCCAACCTCAAAACGACGGGCCCTGGCTGTCCGATCATAATAAACCTTGGCCCTCTGCTGGGCCTTTGTCATTGCTTCACCTGACAACTCCTGTGCCCTTCTTAAGCGTTCGAGGAGCTTAAGCACGTACTCCACCACGACTGGGTCGTCGCCCCTACCTTCCCATGATTCTCGAAGCATGCGAAGCGGAGATCGAAGCGAGCGACCGTACACCAGTTCAGCTGGCGAAAACCCCGTAGCCGCATGCGGCGCGGTCCTTAAAGCAAACATCACCCCAGGCAGACACAGCTCCCAGTCAGTTTGATGTTCAAAACACAAGGCTCTCAACACGCGCTTCATGACGGAGTGGAGCTTCTCAACGGAATTCGACTGTGGGTGGTACACTGAGCTGTGTAACAGCTTTACCCCACACCTTTCGAGAAAAGTTGTCGTCAAAGCGCTAGTAAACACTGTGCCCTGATCTGATTGGATTTCCGCAGGAAAACCAACTCGCGCAAATATGGACAGTAGTGCATTAACTATCTCAACTGAGCTGAGTTCTTTAAGCGGCACTGCTTCAGGGAACTTTGTCGCTGGGCAGATCACAGTCAAAATGTGTCTGTACCCCGTGGCTGTTACCGGCAGAGGTCCCACAGTATCAATAACGAGCCGTCTAAAAGGCTCCGTAATGATAGGTACCAATTTCAACGGCGCCCTCGATTTGTCCCCTGGTTTGCCCACCCGCTGACAAGTGTCACATGTCCTCACGAAATGGTCTGCGTCCCGAAAACACCCTGGCCAATAGTACTCTTGCAAGAGACGGTCGTTAGTTTTCTTAACTCCTAGGTGTCCGGACCACGAACCCCCATGCGACAAGCGCAACAGATCCTGACGATAGCATTGAGGCACGACCAGCTGATCGAACTCCACTCCTCTGCGGTCTAGATACTTCCGGTACAGGACTCCACCCCTTTCCACAAAACGCGCAGTTTTCCTGGCGATACCTTCTTTGACATTGCAGCGCACGTTTTCCAGGCTGCCATCCTTTTTTTGCTCGGCTATCAAAGCCGTCCGGCTGACTTTTAGCAACCTATCAAGTCCGTCTGACGTAGGCGCGATGAGCAAATCAGTAGATAGCTCTTCTAACTTTCCCGAATCGGGATTTTCCTCTCCAGTATCTGGCGCCTTCAACGCTACAGACTCAATTTTATTCAGTTCGGGCGTGCTCTGAATATCAGCTTGCTGCGCCTCTGACCCTTTTTCGTTGTTTGATAACGTCGGCCCCGCAACTACCGCCTTTGCAGCGAGCTCCCGAACCTTCGATCTGGTTAAGGCCTGAACACTAGCTTCACCAAACAAAAGCCCCTTCTCGCGCAGGAGGTGATCGGACCTGTTTGAAAATAGGTACGGGTACTGGGGTGGCAGCATAGATGACACTGCCGCCTCTGTCTCAAGCGCTCCGAAAGGTCCTTCAATAAGCACCTTGGCTACTGGCAGACACACGCTATGAGCTTCCACGGCTTGCTTGATCCATGCGCACTCGCCCGTGAACATATGGGGTTCTACGTAAGACGGGTGAACTACATCCATCGTAGCTGCGGAATCGCGAAGCACTCGGCACTCTTTCCCGTTCACGAGGAGGTCTCGCATGTAAGGCTCGAGAAGCTTCATGTTCTCGTCAGTGCTGCCTATTGAAAAAAACACAACTTTTGGTGTTGTTTCCGGACACTGCGCCGAAAAGTGACCCGGCTTCTGGCACGTATAACACAAGCGCGCTCGCCTCATCTCGAACCGCTTTCTGCGTTTGGCTGCCGCCGTCTCTTTACGTTTGGTCGGACTGCTTTCACTCGCATCCTCACTACGCGTGTCCCCCTTTAATCTCATGGGCGTGAACTTCGGCCTCTCAAACTTCGAGCCAAATTCACCCTTTTGACCGTCCTTAGCTCCGCGAGCCCGACGCGTCACAAACTCCTCGGCTAGCTCAGCGGCTTTAGCCACCGTACAAACGTCTGGCCTATCCAAGACCCAGTATCGCACGTTCTCCGGTAACCGACTATAAAACTGTTCTAGCCCGAAACACTGCAGAACTTTATCGTGGTCACCAAACGCTTTCTCTTCTTTGAGCCACTCCTGCATGTTCGACATAAGCCTATACGCAAACTCTGTATATGACTCACTTTTGCCTTTCTCATTTTCCCGAAACTTCCGACGGAACGCCTCCGCAGACAGCCGGTACTTTTTTAGAAGACTCGATTTTACTTTGTCGAAATCCTCTGCTTCCTCTCTATCCAAGCGAGCGACTACGTCGGCCGCCTCGCCGGGTAACAAAGTGAGCAAGCGCTGTGGCCACGTTTCCCGAGAGAACCCCTGCTTCTCGCACGTTCGCTCAAAGTTAACCAGGAACAAACCAATGTCCTCTCCAAGCTTAAACGGCCGCATCAGGTCAGTCATTTTGAACAATACGCGTTCTCCTGCACCGTGTGCCTGACTTCCATTACGAGCGCGTTCCATCTCTACCTCAAGACGCTTCATTTCCAAAGCGTGTTGACGGTCACGCTCTTGTTGCTCTCGCTCTTTCTGTTCTTTACGTTCACGCTCTTCTTTTTCTTTCTGTTCTTTACGTTCACGCTCTTCTTTTTCTTTCTGTTCTTTAAGTTCGCGCTCTTCTTTTTCTTTTTGCTCTTTAAGTTCGCGCTCCTGTCTTTTTGACCTCTCCTCAATAGTCTCAAGGCATTCCGACAGCTCGTCATCCTCAGCCTCTAACTCAAGAATAGCCTTTAGCAGTTCAGGTTTTCTTAGTTTGTCTGAGACATCCAGACCCAACTCTCTTGCAAGCTCCAACAATTTCGGTTTGCGCAACGACTTCAAATCCATGGCTGCTCTGAATGCTGCTTTCTCTACTGCTTACTATTGTCTTGCCGCAAACTAACCCAGCAGCAACGACAACCACAATTACCAGCTCTGTTTCTGACACTAACAAAAGCCTGGCAAAGCTCAGAAGAAGAAAGTCCCGCACTCACCAAACCTCGCAGGCAGGAATTCCGCGCAGTCGTTCCGCTGCAGGCAACCAGTCGTCACACAGGGCTCGTTGCACTGCTCCCGGATCGTCGTTGAGCTGCTCAGCATACCGTCAACTGCATCTCTTCGCTGCTGGCCTCCGTTGTCGCGATCTCACCGCTGGCAGACAGTTGTTTGAAGTCGGAGGCGATCCCACCGCTGCCACCAGATGTTTGGGATCTGACTGCTGGTACGATCTGTTAGGAACTCGGCGCTGACGCCCGTGGTTGTACCTGGGTCGCAAGCCCCAAGGGTAGCGTTGGCCTGGCGGCCTGGGGTACAACTGGAAGCATCCGAAGGTCCCGGCAAAGCATGAGTCGACTGGTAACAACGAAACAACTTGTTTATTTTAACATCGCAAAGAGTTGGTGGTCAGGTTTGACCGAAGTAGAGAGACGGGAGAGCACTTCACTCAACAGAAGAAATCGGAGCCCCCCTTTTGGCGTCCGGGGGCAGCTGTTTTTATACTCTCGCAGTTGAGGGCAAGAAGGAACCCCTCAAAAGACGAGCACGTGAATGTACAATGGGCTAATGGTGACGCACACTGTCGTAGCGATGCCGTAGCACCATGTCGAGCACGATCTCGTAGCACCCTGTCGTGGCGCTGCCGGCCGGACACAATGACTGTAATGAGAGGATGGTCCCTGCTTTGGCATCGCCTGTTTCGGGCACAATGACTGGAACGAGATCCCTGCTTTGGCATCGCCTGTTTCGGGCACAATGACTGGAATGAGATCCCTGCTTTGGCATCGCCTGTTTCGGGCACAATGACTGGAATGCGAGGATGATCCCTAGGCGGTCGCATCGCCGCAGTCGCGCCTGGAAACACCTGGCGATGAGTGTTGCGGCGACGACGATCGGGCCAAAATGTCTGCCGCCCCGCCGCAGTCGCGCCGGCAAAACCACGTGTCGCAGGCGAAACGCAACAACATCTACATCCCCTTGAAAAGACATGATAAATTACACCACCCGATCGAGGTTGGTAAACGTTCTTTCTAGTCACACTGAATTTGGGGAACACCACTTGTGACGTGTAAACACGGCCACTACGCAAGTGCTTCCTCTCCACGCTTCTTCACATTTTCGTCACAGTTATTCGTGCTTTCGTTCACCACGCCTCAACCTACTCGCTGAAGCACTGACGCCAAGCCCGGAGAAAGAGGCATTGTAGCTAAGTCCACATGCTGTATCTCATCGACTGTGACGCGAAAGCATTATACGGGTCGTCCCACTCAAGTCTTATAAACTGCGCTGGATCTAGGATCGGCCCGTGTTACAAACCACGCCAAAACCCTTGCGAAAATACATGTAGTACACTTGTGTCAGTATCGGCTCACCAAGCCGCCACCTTTATTTGATTACAGTCTCCCGATCCCAAAACACAAATAGCAACGCCGTGAAGTTGTAGATGCATGGTAGCCCAGAGGTGTCAGAGACGCCGTAATCAGCTCAAGGAATCCAAAACTAACAGTCTCCTCTTACCATCCCCATCACAAATACAAACTAGAGACGACGCTTTACTAATCCGCCAGGCACTATGACTTACACCATCCAACGACGCCATCAAACTCCAAAGAACGGAACGAAGTGTTTTTCTGATTGTCTGGGTGAACAATATTGGGCACTGAGCTTACATTTAGGGATAACTTTACAGCTTATTCTAAAGCTAATGTGAGTGAAAAGTTTAATGTGTGTGGGCTAGTTACAGCCTTTGCAGTAAATTGCTTATTCATGTGCACGAAAACACCAAGCAAGCGTGGTGCGCCTGCCAAGTGCTAATGCACCTGCTCAAAAGAAACAGGTTCGCCGGGAATTCGGTTATGATTCTCCAAGTTCGCGAAAGCCTGCCGTCTTTTTTTTATGGCAGAGTAATTTCCTTCACATTGACTTCAATGAACCATATCAGCTTATCACAAACTTCTTGCGCATTGCTTAGGACGGCCCCCTTTGATAATAACTTTTTCGCTGATGAACACGAGCTAAACAAAAAACCTGCAGCTCGTAATTTAATCGGAAATGTGGTCCTTTGGTCACGCTTAAAGCGCCCCTCAGCAGCCCCACAGCAAATGTTCGTTATACGCTGGAAGTTGTTACGTCTCCTCTAGGGAGCGTTCTGCCAGAAAATGTTTTCATATCGGCTCATTAATAGCCGAGATAGAAATATTTCAGTTCCTCGAACCTGTGATTTCAGCAGGTGAGCTCCATTGCCAAGCCAGACACTCTCTCCACTTCCCCCGTCTAGCTTCCGCAAGCGAAATTCCTTCCCTGCGTTCTCCCATACCGGACCTCCAGGATCACGTGATGCATATGTCACGGGCCCGCCTTTATTTTTTTTCCCTCCTCGCTTTTTTACGGTGCAGCGCACTTCCGCTGACGGCATCGCGCGCGAGCTGTTTTGATTGTCTGGTTTCTCGCAGCGCACGATTTTGTGCGCTGTGCACAAGGAAACATGACTAGCGGTATAAATCAGTGCTACACGAAGACTGAGGCAGACACAAGTGCATCACAGAGCATGATCCCATGCTGGAACACGGTAGAAAACGACATAGTTTCGGTGTCTGCGCGCGCGACTGCACGACGGTGGGGAAAAGCAGATGAAACGGAAGTACATACGGTATCTCTTGCTGCGATGCAAAGTAAAACAAAACATGCAGACATTCGGTTTGCGTGTTTTATTATTTATCTAAGCTTTAATTCGTCAACTCAAACAACAGATCACACAAATAACAGATGTTGCCTTGAATAATTCTCGAAGTCACGAGTCTCAATGATTGGCATCACACTGCGAACACGAGTACGTAGGCGCAGGAACACATGTACGTCACAGTCCGGCTTTGAGCGCGGTCGCCGCGAGGGAAAGGGAAAACTGCGTTCGGATTGAAATGTCAGACCTTTCCGCGGCTTGTAGCGATGTGATACTTTGCAAACATGATCGTTAGCGCGCACTGTATGCTCGGCGCTTGTCAGCTCAAAAGGGCCATACCTGGTGAGGGGCCCTTTAAGTAGTCACGGACTGCAATTGTTTTCTCTTATATTGCTTTGTACAACACAGTACTTCGAATTATACTTTCTTCTACACTTGAACGTCGTATAATGGAATCCCAAGGGACCGGATAAATATGCTTAGTTTAACAGGAGTTTCGCTTACCTAATTAGATGCGTTGGGCTGATTCCCTGTACGTCATACAGTTTTTGATCACTACTGGTATCACAAACTAGAAACATTAAGAAATAAATGTAGAACTCGGTGGAGACTGCCTTAACTCCCAAATAAAGTCTCAAGTAACGGATTTGTGAAAAAGTGACTTTGTTCCTCAGGAATCATAAAGAAAAATTAAGGCAGAAACAATCCTTGATGATTATCTATGTCATGCGAAGCCTTTTTGAAAGCTGTAGACGATGCAAGTGTGTGAAAATAGCGGTGGCGATGGTGTGACGACGACTGCATGAGAAAAAAAAATCAAATTCTGGGGTTTTACGTGCGAGAGAGAGAGAGAGAGAGAGAGAGAGAGCAAATAATAAAGGAAAGGTAGGGAGGTTAACCAGGACTGAGCCCGGTTGGTTGCTCTACACTGGGGAAAGGGAAAAGGGGACGGAAAGATTAAATGAAGAATAGAAAGTCTACTGGGGATATCGTTCGGTCACTCAGTCCGGCTCACAGGCGCTGACTCATTCCAGTAGCTTTCAAATATCGCAGCAGCGCTTTTATGGCCCTTTGCAGCTGCGAAAACCACGATGTGATTATGAGGCACGCTGTAGTGGGGGACTCCGGAATAATGTGAACCACCAGCGGTTCTTTAAGGTGCACCTAAATCTAAGTACACGGGTGTTTTCGAATTTCCTTTCCATCGACATGCGGCCGCCGTAGCGGGTATTCGGTCCCGTGACCTCTTGCTTAGCAGCCCAACACCTAAGCCATTAACCAAGCACGGTGGGTACGACTACATGTCGACTATGGAGTGACGGAGGAAGAGCGACCATGATTGTATGATAACGATGGTGGGACGAAGGCGGCGTGACGACCATGGTATTACGACAACGATGTGACGACGGCTGCATGACGGACGACCGTGAGAGGATGCTGGAACAAAGACCATGGCGTGACGACAACGTGAAGCTGCTTGAATGAAGATGTTAAAATGATTACAAGATATGATGACGACGGTATGACAACAATGCTATAACGATGACTGTGTGACGATGAGGTGTGTCAACGATGGAATGACAAAAACGGGATGATGAAGGAGCAATCATGACGATGGCCTGACTGCATAGGTAGGACGACACTACGTCTAGGAGAACAGACACTTGGGCACGTTGGTTAAGTCTCATCATAAGAACAACGTAAAGACACACACACACACACACACGCACGCACGCACACGTACGCACACACACGCACACACATGCACACACCTCCCCACACACACACACCCGCACACACGCATACACGCGCACGCACACGAACGCACGCACACCCCCCCACACACGCATACACGCGCACGCACGCACGCACACGTACGCACACACACGCACACACACGCACACACCTCCCCACACACACACACCCGCACACACGCATACACGCGCACGCACACGCACGCACACATGCACCCCCCCACACCCACACACGCATACACGCACACGCACGCACACGCACGCACACACACGCACACCCCCCCACACACACGCACACACGCACACACCCCCCACACACGCACACACGCATACACGCGCACGCACACACGCGCACACCCCCACACACACACGCATACACGCGCACGCACGCACACGCACGCACACACGCATACACGCACACGCACGCACGAACACGCACGCACACGCACGCACAAGCACGCACACGCATGCACACACACGCACACCCCTTACACACACACGCACACACGCATACACGCGCACGCCCACGCACACGCACGCACGCACGCACACACCCCCCACACACGTACGCACGCACACACGCGCACGCCCACGCACACGCACGCACGCACGCACACACCCCCCACACACGTACGCACGCACACACGTGCACGCACGCACACACACGCACGCACACCCCCCACACACGCACACACGCATACACGCACGCACATTCACGCACGCACACCCCTCCCACGCACACACGCATACACGCGCACGCACGCACGCACACGCACGCACACGCACGCACACACACGCACACCCCCCCACACACACGCACACACGCACACACACCCCACACACGCACACACGCATACACGCGCACGCACACACACGCACACCCCCCACACACACGCATACACGCGCACGCACGCACACGCACGCACGCACCCCCCACACACACGCACACACGCATACACGCACACGCACGCACGAACACGCACGCACACGCACGCACAAGCACGCACACGCATGCACACACACGCACACCCCCCCACACACACGCACACACGCATACACGCGCACGCACACGCACGCGCGCACGCACACACGCGCACGCACACACCCCCCCACACACGTACACACGCACACACGTGCACGCACGCACACGCACGCACGCACACCCCCCCACACACGCACACACGCATACACGCACGCACATTCACGCACGCACACCCCTCCCACGCACACACGCATACACGCGCACGCACGCACGCACACGCACGCACACCCCCCACACACGCATACACGCGCACGCACGCACGCACACGCACATACACACGCACACACACACGCGCGCGCACGCACGCACGCACGCACACACGCATGCACACATGAACACACGCACGCACGTACGCACGCACGCACGCACGCACGCACGCGCACATGGACAGGAAAGAAGACGACCGGACGGGCACTGACTCGCAACTAAGAAGTTCATAGAAATGAACACGTATTTTATACATGATCATGTCACGCACACTTCAAAAACGTTATGCAATATGAACAAGCGTGATATGTAATTAGGAGCATATTCATGCGGCCCAGACGTCAACATTATGCGCGCATGATTATGCCTAATCTCTGTCATCTGACATCATCGCAAGTGACATGATCGTGTATAAAATATATGTTCATTTCAATAAATTACTCAATTGCGAGTCAGTGAACGCGTTGTCGTCACCTTTCCTGTCCATGCTTTTTTTCTTGCGCTGTTCTTAAGATGAACGACAATTTTTCAGAGCGTGAAAGCAGCCTGCATGCGAATACATGCAAAGTGCCTCGAGCGGGCAGTCGCGCGGCAATATTGCGTGTATTCGCGGGCTTCTTTCACGTTGGGTAAAACACCGTTATGTAGCACGTATTGCGCAACAGAAAGCTGTATCAGGAGTTTTTCATGCAGCTCTACGTTTTTCGAATTGACACTTTTCATCGAATCATAATATTTGAGAAGTTTATTAATTATTTAAGACTAATTATGTAATTAGGCGGAATGCGAAAAATAATCTGAGTATCTCCAAGCGACAGCAAACAACACTACCTTGGTTCCGTCCAGCTACGTGGCATCTGCGTCTTTTTAAATCTTGGTGCATGATAGTTGGGACACCCCGTATATGCTCAATTGCATGCGCAATGGCCAGTCTGTATTTCGACCATTGTCAAGCTGTCGCTACAGATAGACGAAACTATGGTCAATGCAGTCAATAAATATACCAAATCTCAACCCCCTGTTTACCTACAAAGAGGGCGACCGCGTTCCAACAGCCAAATGGTAGCGGATCTCTACGCGACAGCTATTTTCCGACACTTCCCTCGCTGTGTCGGCGCCCTCGTCGGTGCAGACTCCGAGGGTGGAGTGGGTGCTATTTGTAGTTGCTTGACGATTCTCAGGGACAAAAATTCATAATATGAACCAAATAAGAGAATTTGTCGCTGTAACACTTGAATGAAAACGCTAGACACCGCGGCTCACACAATATAAACCGCAAGAGACATTTCCTCCCAGCTTACGTCACGACGAGTCGGCCACGTGACGTTCCGGTACGCCCTTGAGGTTTATGTGGGCAAAAAGCACGCCCCACGTGCAGGGGCACGCACTGACAGCTTCGTTTGTTGCGGGTGTTCTTTCTTTCTTTCTTTCTTTCTTTCTTTCTTTCTTTCTTTCTTTCTTTCTTTCTTTTATGTGTGTATATATGTTTTATGCACGTCCGCCCAGCCGCTTTATCATGCCGGCGAGCTGTTGCGTGGCTGGATGCGTAAGTCGCGCGAAAAAAAACTCAGTGCCCTTCCACTCTGTGAACAAGGATGACCAGCCAATCCGTGTATGTGGGCCCGTTAATGGCGAACTGCACCTCCGGCGCGGGTCGGCTCGGTGTGGCATTACCTTCGTGATCGGCCCACGTATGGGGAGTGCTTAACGCCTGCTTCACCTCCGCCGCGGGTCGGCCTGGCATTGCACTATCTCCGGGATCGGTCCACATATGGGGAGTTTTTTGCTTGCAACGACCCGAACATTTCCTTGGACGGTAGAGGTATACAGCTTCGCTGTAAAAGGAAGTGGGATCGGCTTTTTTCCGTTTCCCAAGAGAGGAGAAGCGGCGACAAACGTTCAAGATGCGCCGCAACAAATGACAGTTGTGAGACGCCGGCAAAGTCTAGGAAGTTCACTTGCACTTTTCTTGGAAACTAGAGCTAAGCGGCTTCCGCTTTAGCAGTGTCCTGTTGCTTTCACGCTGGATGATGTCAATTTAGAACGCGAACACAGGAGACAGTTCAGGGACAGATGCGGTCATGTTCGCGTTTACGTGGTTAAAACAGCAGATGACACGTAGGCATCTCTCTACTTGACATATTGTATCAGATTAGTGTGAACTGCCAGAACAAAGGTTTGCTACTGTATCAAACAAGCCTTTAAACCTTCTGCCGCATCGATTGATGACCCTGTCACGCGGACCCTTTCGATTGCGGCCTAGCAAGATACGGATAGATTGCTGCTACACGAACATTTCTGATCCCGATTTTGTTCGATCCAGTATAATTCAATTGGGACCGAGCTGCGTCATCGCGATCGTAGATGCTAATCGTATGCACCTTCACTGTTCAGTGAGCTCAGCCAAATGTCCGCACATGTCCCTCTATAGCAAGGCGGTATACGCGTTAAGCGAGCGGCTTGATTTCATTGCTGCCTTGGTGTATGGTGTTGCGCCATTACCACCAGCCCGGATTCCGAATCTACAGGATGCAGAATTTATCCTGCGAACGCCCTTTCGACAAACCCGGGTCTGCGCCGAAAGGCACAGCGCCCTAATTCTCCCTTGACAAGTCAAGATGCTGAGCCATCAGGCAGCGGCGTCCTGAGGAGAAGCATCGGAAAGCGACATGTCCAAACGTGCAACAAAGTGCTAGACAGCCCGGCGCCGTATTTCCTTTTGCCTGGAGGTCACCGCGCGGCAACATTGAACCGGGTGGCCAGCGCGGTCGCTGGTTGGACCTCTCGGACGACCGTCGAGTGCTGGCTTTGTATTGGGCCGTTTGAGTGACAGTGGTTTCTCGGGGCTTTATAAGTCCCGACGCCGCCGCCGGGAGAACCGGATCCACCGACCCACCGGGAACCGAGTGCCACTCTCGAGTGGAGTGAGATGTGTCACGCGTTGGAGTCTCACCGGACGTCGCCAAGCGGGAACAGTCGCGTTTGCTGTTAGCTCTCGGCCCCCGTGCCGATCCGAACTTGTCCTGCATAATGACCTGTATATAGTGTATAAAATCCCTTTCGTTATTCTCACCGACGCCTGACTCGGAGTCTTCGCTACCAACGCTCTGTCACGAAACGGGTGACGAGCGCTACGGACCACCTCAAAGTCGTAACAATGGTCGAGGTGGTAAAAGTTTTACACCACCAAACAACGATCTGGTTATTAGACACGCCGTAGTGGGGTTTTCCGGATTAATTTTCATAACATGGGGCTCATTAATGTGCACGCAGTGAACGGTACACGGGCGTTCTTTCATTTCGCCTTCATCGAAATGCGGCAGCCGCGACCGGGATTTCATGCGGCGATCTAGTGCTGGACAGCATAGCTACTGAACGATCACGGTATTTTTTTTATTATATGGTACTTAGGATATGATGTCTCCCTTAATTGGGGCCGGCTACTCCTTTTCAGATAGGGATTTAAAAAAAAAGAATAAATCACAACAAAAATAGTGACACCATAAAACAAATTTCAATCACATCAGGACACTAATGTCACACTATAACTAAATGTCAACTCCAAATCATAAAAACGCAAAGTCCCATCACGATTCACTGTCCACACCACAGCCACTGAACAACCAAGTGTGTTCCCGAGGTAAACCCAAATGTCACTGAATCACACGTCCAGCCAACACTATGGATATATTTCCCAGCCGCCTATGAGGAAAAGATCAGGGTACTCGCTCGCCGCAGGCGAAAAGCTTCTCGACGTACCACAGACGGCAACTTCTGGTAGCCGACTCACGTACTCAGACAAATCCATCGAAGCAGATTACCGTGATAGCCACGGCAACAAGGCTTGGCCATGGCACGCGGGAAAAGTTTTACCCACCATCTTTTTGCACATGTCTCGCAATGTCGCAC